>NC_138998.1:76798138-76938138 GCF_964374135.1 Grampus griseus
AACGTATGCTATGAGATTATTCACCTAATTTCTCCTATGCTTGATTAATCACTTAGAAATGTCCTTTTTACCTTTCTAAATTGAGAGAGAGGTTGGAGTTTCTTCTAATTAAATTGCCTTATGGTCAAAGAATGCTGTTTGTATGTTATTGAGTTTGTTAAGATTTGCTTCGTGGTCTAATATGTAGTCATTAGGTACTTGAAAAGAATGTGTATTCTCTACCAGCTGAATGCAGAAATCTACATACTTTCATTAAATCAAGCCTATTAACTGTACAGTTAAAATCTCTACCCATACAAAATTTTTATTCATTTGACCTATGGATAAAATAATCTACTATGATTATGTATTTGTTAAGTTTCCCAAGAGTTTTGTTAATTTTTTACTTCATATATTTTGGGAATATGTTAAATATATACAAATTCAGAATTATTATATCTTTCAGGTTAATGTTCCCTTTATTCTTGTCTAATATACTTTTACTTCCAACAAAATGGTTTTGCCTTAAAGTTTAATTTGATAGATATTAATATAACTATGCCAGCTTCCCTCCTATTTAAAAAAAATGGTTGATTTGAGAGCTTATTCTTTAAATATAGGCTTTTTCAGCTATAGATTTCTTTCTAAGCGCTGATTTAGCCTCATCCCATAAGTTTTGGTATATTGTGTTTTTGTTTTCATTCATCTTCACATATTTCCTAATTTTCCTTCTGATTTCTTCTTTATTGGTTATTTAGGAGTATGCTTTTTAATATCCATATATTTGTGAATTTCCTGAATTTTCTTCTACTATTGATTTCTATTTTCATTCCATTGTGTTTGGAGAACATGCTTTATATGATTTTAACGCTGTTAAATTGATTATTTTATGGCTTCAAATGTCTTTTATTCGAACATTTCCAATGTCCATTATTAAGTTTTAAACTTTTCTGTACAGAGGTCTTAATTTTCTTAGTTAATTCCTAGATACTTTATATTTTTCATTGAGAGGTACTTATCTTGTTATGTGTTTATTATTGCTTTTGAGAAGTGCCATTAATTTTGTTCATTAATCATATAGCTGGAAAATTAGCTTAACTGTCATTCTAAAAGTCTGTTGAAAATGTAAGTTTATAAACCTGCTGACATTAAAAGTGGATGACCCCTAAATGCTACTGACCTTTTAAAAAGTCAAAGATAGTCTTGGGAAGAGGGAATTTTGCAGTCTCATTGGCCATCAAAGGGACTAGGAAGTCCTCTCCAGGGAGAGTTGTGGGGCTGATTGTGTAGTACTGGGCTATACTTGCGGGAAACTCCTAGTTTTTACAACATTTCCATGGAAATCCAAGTAACACTGAGCCAGATATTTGGGTTAAAAGCAGGCAAAGGAAAGAGCATGTACAAGATGCAAGAAGATCCTTTTTCAATACTGTCTGATATTTATTAGTACTTTGATCAGCAACCTCCAAACTGTGCCATACTGAAGGGGTTCTGGAATTCCAGGCTGTTTCTTAGACTGTAGGCTGCAAAGCTCCAGCTTGTCATACTGAAGCAGGTTTGCCCAGGAGATAAACCTACAGCTGGATCAGCAAAGAGGCTAAGAAAGGAACTCTATTCTAACTGGGCTTTGTCGGTGAGAGATAATGATACAGAGAATGGAAAGAAGAGCTGGCTATCTCATCCTCATCAGGAAAACTGTACAGTTCCATGATTTGTGCTATGTCATAGGCATCAGAGTACAAAGCAGGAACTGAGGCCACTAGCCTCTCCAACTGACGATCTTGCATTTGGACATCACTTGTAGCAATCTCAGTGATTATAGAGTCCCTTGCCCAATGGAAAGGGTCTAAGGGCTGAGGTGAGTGGGAGCTATAAGAATCTGAAACTGCAGGGAGAAAAGAATGAGGACTGGTTGATGCTGTGGGCACATTCTTGGCTGGAAGGACCTGGTTCGGTGGCTTCAGTGATTGCTGCTCTTGTTGCCACTGCTGCTTCCTCTTTTTGAACTGCCGATTCCTGAACCAAATCTGGGAGTGGGGGAAGAGAGATTATGGTCTGTTACTGGAGAAGGAGTTTGAGGCTTCTCCTGGGTGAAAAAAGTCAGATTATAACCCTCATGTCCTCTCCAAATCACTATGATACTGAGTTCTGAGAGAGCAGAGGTAGGTATGAATGGAGTCAATAGGAACAATGAGGGATCAAGGCTGGGCCCCAGAGGAAAAAGAAAGAAAAAAAAGGAGGGTATGTCTCAGAGGTTGTGCTGGGGGTTCAGAGAAAGAGTCCTGAACTCTAGAGAAGAGAAGGAAGTTCAGGGATGTAGGGAGAGGTGGAGAATTTGAACTAAGGGATTTTCAAGGATTATTTTAGAAGGCCTCTTCAGTGAACAATATTCTAACAAAAATTTGGGGTCTTAGCAGACTCAGTTGTTGGAGAAGTTACTTGTCTGTTGGTAATAAATGATTACCAGATTAGTCTGTTGTGAATAAATGAGTGCAGGGTTTTGCTAGAGAAGTTCCTAAGTAAGAAGTCTGTCAGGATGAGAGTCATTTCTCTAATTTGAGCTCTTTTGTACCTCTGGAGTTCTAATTCCAGTTATACTATGTATTATCTCCATGACCCAGTCACTTGGCTCCCGAAACTCACTTTTCCACATCCTCTAAACTGGGTGATAATAAAGCCAGCATATACAATGTGCCCAGCTCAGTACTAGCACACAGTAGGTACTCAATAAATGAAGTGTTACTACTTCATTGTGTTACAATGAAGTAACAATGTTACTTCTTCATTGTGTTACAGAGGGAATTTCCAGGCTGAATGGTAGAATGTAATTTGGATGGGGGCTCAAAGCACACCTCAGAGGATCAGACAGACCTTTATTGGTGACGCTGGTAGGTTGAGTTTTAAAGCAAGTTCTCTCTGGAGGTTTTTATCTGGAAACATATTGCAGCTAAACAGAGCCTCCAACTCTTCATGCTGTGTGTGTGTGTGTGTGTGTGTGTGTGTGTGAATGAGGTGCGTTCATGAGGCTTCTTCCATTTTGCTGTAGAGCAGAGATGGAGAGGAGGTGGTTACAATCCCCTTCCCACTCAGATCCCCAAAATACCACAACTGTGAATTTCCCATGTCTTCCCCCCAACCAGGCTTGGAATCTAGGAGATAAAGATCCCAGGTCTTGACTCTAGGAGGCTGAGCCCTGTGTAGCAGCACTCTGTCCTCTGTTTTCTGAAATTTAGTTTGTCCCTGCTAGGAAATGTTACCTCTTCAATTTTCTCTGTACCCAGTCTGTCTACCCTGCCTAACCTTAGGACAGTGGACAGTGGTTTCCCTTGTCTTCTTTTCCATATTTTGTTTCTTTTAGAAACTGGGAAGAAACCTCATGTCCCTGTGCCTGAATATATAACACACTCTTCAAAATGGGTTTCCTTTTCTCATTTATTTATTCAGGAACCTAGTCTATCTCATCTAGAAAATGGGTTTTTTCTTCTCCAGGCTTTCTGAACCTCTATTCTTTGCTCTTCTGAGAAAAGGTTCATAAGAAATGAGACATAACTAAATATGTGGAGACAATTGAAAAATTATGGAATATTTTTAAAAATGGCAATGGAGAGAAAAAGGAAATTTTCTAAGAAAATACAATTACCAAAATTTGCTGAAAAGGAACTTCAGACACTGAATGGACTAATAACCATTAAAAGAACAAGTAAGTTATAGAATTCAAGGCAATGTTGTGCTAATTCTCCTGCTATATGCCCATTTCAGTATAAGGAAGAAGAGTCTTCACTTGGTCCTCACTTCTGTATTTGAAGTTCCTAACACCAACACTAAAACCAGACAAGAATATACACTACCAACAAAACTATAAAACTAATGCTACTTATGAACACACACAGAAATAACTTTTACACATATATTTAATATAATCACATATTTAAATGTACATATTCCTAAACTTATAGTATCTAATTTATTTTTGAAGTTCATATATATTTGAAATCAAATATATAAAATATTAATTTATAATTATTGATTTTTTTCTACTCACATTTTACAAAAGTATTCTATTCAAACTGTTTGCATTTACTTTAAATAGCCATATCTTCATCAACACTCTGATCCTCTTCTTTTTTTCTTTTTTTGGCCATGCCATGCAGCATTCGGGATCTTAGTTCCCTGACCAGGGGTCGAACCCTTGGCCCCTGCAGTGGAAGCACGGATTCTTAACCACTGGATAGCCAGGGAAGTCCCCTGATCCTATTCTTTTAATTAAATAGTGTAGTTTTACCAGGCATATAATCTTTACTTTGAAATAAGTTTTTTGTGATACAGCACTTTCGGAATACGTTTATGAAATGCTGTTACTAGGAATTTTGTTTTAAGTTACAAGAAACTTATATAATATTAAGATAACTCTTTTGCCCCCACATTCATCCTGTAAGGGTGCATTTGCAATCTCTACAACTTACTAGTTACCATATTGCTTTAAAACAAGACAATGTTTTATTCATGTATTTGTGTTGTCATGTATGGAAATAGTACAAATTTGAAACCATCCTTGTTCCCCAGCCACCCAATTACTCTCTAGAGCTCTTTTGTATAGTATAGTAGCCACTACCCAACATGGCTATCAAACACAAAAATGTGACTAGTTCCACCAAGTACTGAATTTTTAATTTTATTGAATTTTAATTAATTTAACTTTAAACACTGGTTTTCAATCCAGTTATTGGGAAGTTTTTAATATGCTTAGAACAACTTGCATATGTGAATCTACTCTTTCAACTGTAAATTTTATGAGCTCTAAATGCAGAGTAAGTATTTCTGATGAAAATTTAGCATTTACATTGAGATATGTTGGTAAGTGTAAATTTTTCACTGGATTTCAAAGTCTTGATATGAACAAAAGAATGTTGGGACTTCCCTTGTGGTCCAGTGGTTGAGACTCCATGCTTCCACTGTAGGTGGCACAGCGCAGGTTCAATCTCTGGTCGGGGAACTAAGATCCTGCATGCGGCACAGTGAGGCCAAAATAAAATAAAAATTAAATTAAAAAGAATGTAACTATCTCATTGGATTGTATATTGTCTGTTTAGCAGAAATGTTACAAGTTAAGATGTTAAATCCTATGTGATATATACAATGTCTGATTTAATTACGTATTAAAAATAAAGGTAAAGGCTTTAAATTTATTATCTATTTGTGTATTAAACACAACATATGAAAGTAAATTAAATAAAAAGCTCACAGGTGATAAAAAAGGAAAAGACTAATCTTTGTGTATGTATTTACCTTTTTACATACTCTTAAATTATTATCAGCTTGCTTTTGTGTTTATTTGTAATATTATCCCTTTTAGTAAGGTTATAACAATTTTTTGCCTCAAAGATTTATGCCTATATCTTGGTGTAAGAACCAGACTGTTCTGACACTTCCTTTCTTGTGTTTATCAAATGGATCTTGAAGCTGCTGATTGTCTGTGGCTTCCCACTTATCTGTGCACAAAGATGCAGAAGGAAGACAGCAAGGAATCATCAGGGCTTAAGAAGATGAGAACCCCCCAGACATCAACAGGTATACACTGGAAGGTTCATCAGACCATTCTGCGAAAAGTCATCTGTGAAAAGATGCTTTTAGACATACAAAAGTTGAAATAATCCATTACCAGCAGACTTGTACTATAGGATATGTTAAAGATCATCCTTCAGGCAGAAGGAAAACATCATATATCTGAAAGGATTTGCATCTGGAATATATAATAAACTCTTGTATCTCAAAAATAAGAAGACATATATTCCAATTAAAAATCCTTTAAACCTAATTAATAGATTTGAGTAAGCTTTTCACCAAAGAAGATATATAAATGAAGATGCGGAAGAGTGTGGAGAAATTGGAACTTTCATACAGCAATTGGAAATTATAGGTGGAACTGTTAAATGATATAGCCACTTTGAAAAACCATCTGGCAATTTCTTCCTAGGAATCTACCCAAGGGAATAAGAACATTTATCTATGCAAAGATGTATACCCAACTATTCATAGCAGCATTGTTCATTATTGCCTAGTTGGTAACAATCTAAATCTCCTTATTGAATGAAGACACCAACTTTTTGCATTCATACAATGCAATACCATTCAGCAATAAAAGTAATGGATTACTGATGCATTTTATACAACATGAATGAACCTCAAAAACACTATGCTAAATGAGATGTATACTTGCTAAGATTAAATGATAGACCCATGAAATTATACTATTCTGTTGTGGTTTTGTTTTTTTGTTTTTTGGCCATGCCATGCGGCTTGTGAGATCTCAGTTCCCCAACCAGGGACTGAACCTGGGCCACAGCAGTGAAAGCACTAAACCCTAACCACTACACCACCAGGGAACTCCCCTCTTTTTTTGTTTATATTTTCTATATAATAAAAAGTGGAAATAAGTAAAAAAATGTAAACTTCAGCAATTATTTTTTCAAAAAGGAGAGAGTTTCACCCTGAGATGGAACTTTGATGAGTAGGAACTATGTTTGTTAAGATAAGTGGCTAGAAGTGGAGTGGAGATTCAGTAATCTCTGAATCATTTATGTTTAATAGTAGAAATTTTGCTTATCAACTGTACTTTTCTAGGAATGTGATCATGAACAGTTTAAACTCTTCACCTCAGTTTCATCAATGCAATCCCTATGAAACTACCACTGGCATTTTTCACAGAACTATAACAAAAAATTTCACAATTTGTATGGAAACACGAAAGACCCTGAATAGCCAAAGCTATCTTGAGAACGAAAAACGGAGCTGGAGGAGTCAGGCTCCCAGACTTCAGACTATACTACAAAGCTACAGTAATCAAGACAGTATGGTACTGGCACAAAAACAGAAAGATATATCAATGGAACAGGATAGAAAGCCCAGAGATAAACCCACACACATATGGTCACCTTATCTTTGATAAAGGAGGCAGGAATGTACAGTGGAGAAAGGACAGCCTCTTCAATAAGTGGTGCTGAGAAAACTGGACAGCTACATGTAAAAGTATGAGATTAGATCACTCCCTAACACCATACACAAAAATAAGCTCAAAATGGATTAAAGACCTAAATGTAAGGCCAGAAACTATCAAACTCTTAGAGGAAAACATAGGCAGAACACTCTATGACATAAATCACAGCAAGATCCTTTTTGAACCACCTCCTAGAGAAACGGAAATAAAAACAAAAATAAACAAATGGGACCTAATGAAACTTCAAAGCTTTTGCACAGCAAAGGAAACCATAAACAAGACCAAAGACAACCCTCAGAATGGGAGAAAATATTTGCAAATGAAACAACTGACAAAGGATTAATCTCCAAAATTTACAAGCAGCTCATGCAGCTCAATTAAAAAAAAACAAAAAACCCAATCCAAAAATGGGCAGAAGACCAAAATAGACATTTCTCCAGAGAAGATATACAGACTGCCAACAAACACATGAAAGAATGCTCAACATCATTAATCATCAGAAAAATGCAAATCAAAACTACAATGAGGTATCACCTCACACCAGTCAGAATGGCCATCATGAAAAAATCTACAAACAATAAATGCTGGAAAGGGTGTGGAGAAAAGGGAGCCCTCTTGCACTGTTGGTGGGAATGTAAACTGATACAGCCACTATGGAGAACAGTATGGAGGTTCCTTAAAAAGCTAAAAATAGAACTACCATATGACCCAGCAATCCCACTACTGGGCATATACCCTGAGAAAACCATAATTCAAAGAGAGTCATGTACTAAAATGTTCATTGCAGCTCTATTTACAATAGCCAGGACATGGAAGCAACCTAAGTGTCCATCAGCAGACGAATGGATAAAGAAGATGCGGCACATATGTACAATGGAATATTACTCAGCCATAAAAAGGAACGAAACTGAGTTATTTGTAGTGAGGTGGATGGTCCTAGAGACTGTCATTCAGAGTGAAGTAAGTCAGAAAGAGAAAAATAAATACCGTATGCTAACACATAAATATGGAATCTAAAAAAAAAATTAAATGATCATGAAGAACCTAGGGGCAAGACGGGAATGAAGATGCAGACCTACTAGAGAATGGACCTGAGGATATGGGGAGGGGGAAGGGTAAGCTGGGATGAAGTGAGAGAGTGGCATGGACATATAGACACTACCAAACGTAAAATAGATAGCTAGTGGAAAGCAGCCACATAGCACAGGGATATCAGCTCAGTGCTTTGTGACCGCCTGGAGGGGTGGGATAGGGAGGGTGGGAGGGAGGGAGATGCAAGAGGGAAGAGATATGGGAACATATGTATATGTATAACTGATTCACTTTGTTATAAAGTAGAAACTAACACACCATTGTAAAGCAATTATACCCCAATAAAGATGTTAAAAAAAAAACACAAACATAAACGTAAAACAAAAAATGAAATAAGAAACCTAAGCCCTAATATCAATAATTACATTAAATATATATGGTCTAAATATGAAAATTTAGAGACAGTGAGTGGCAGAGTAGGTGGGGAGGAAACGAGTCAACTGTATATTCTATACAATAAACTAAGTTCAAATATAATTACATAAGTTGGTTAAAAATAAAAGGATAGAAAAGATAAAATGCAAACATTAATCAAAAGAAAGTTGGAGTGTCTATCTTAATATCAGATGAAGTACAGAGCAAAGCCAAAAAATTATCAAGGACAGAGAGGGACATTACATAATGATAAAAGGATCAATATACCAAGAAGACATAGCAATCCTAAATGTGTACATATGAAACAACAAATGTGAAGCAAAAACTGATAGAGCTGAAAGGAAAAATAAACAAAACCAGAATCATAATTGGAGACTCCAACATCTCTCTCTCAATAACTGACAGAACAACCAGATGCAATAATTAATTCCCTCAAAGGATTGTAGTAAAGATTTATGGAACAAACGCCTGAGACCTTCAATACTCATCAGCAGGATATACAAAGTCAACCATAATAGACATGATCTCTGACTTTATGCAGATTATGTCTAGTGGGGAAGACATAATTAAACAGCCAGGTTCAAGTGTGGGTAAATGGAGTAGTGGAAATTCAGGCTCCTATGGGAGTTAAAAGGACTTCTTTTCTTTGGGGGGATTTTATTTAATTTATTTTTTTTATACAGCAGGTTCTTACAAGTCATCCATTTTATACACATCAGTGTATACATATCAATCTCAAACTCCCAATTCATCACACCACCAACCCCACCCGCCGCTGCTTTCCCCCCTTGGCGTCCATACGTTTGTTCTCTACATCTGTGTCTCAATTTCTGCCATGCAAAACGGTTAATCTGTACTATGTTTCTAGGTTCCACATATATAAGTTAATATGTGATATTTGTTTTTCTCTTTCTCTCTTACTTCACTCCATGACAGTCTCTAGATTCATCCACGCCTCTACAAATGACCGAATTTCGTTCCTTTTTATGGCTGAGTAATATTCCATTGTATATATGTACCACATCTTCTTTATCCATTCGTCTGTCGATGGGCATTTAGGTTGCTTCCATGACCTGGCTATTGTAAAGAGTGCTGCAATGAATATTGGGGTGCATGTGTCTTTTTGAATTATGGTTTTCTCTGGGTATATGCCCAGTAGTGGGATTGCTGGGTCATATGGTAATTCTATTTTTAGTTTTTAAGGAACCTCCATACTGTTCTCCATAGTGGCTGTATCAATTTACATTCCCACTAACAGTGCAAGAGGGTTCCCTTTTCTCCACACCCTCTCCAGCATTTGTTGTTTGTAGATTTTCTGATGATGCCCATTCTGACTGGTGTGAGGTAATACCTCCTTGTAGTTTTGATTTGCATTTCTCTAATAATTAGTGATGTTGAGCAGCTTTTCATGTGCTTCTTGGCCATCTGTTTGTCCTCTTCGGAGAAATGTCTGTTTAGGTCTTCTGCCCATTTTTTGATTAGGTTGTTTGTTTTTTTAATATTGAGCTGCATGAGCTGCTTATATATTTTGGAGATTAATCCTTTGTCAGTTGATTCATTTGCAAATATTTTTTCCCATTCTGAGGGTTGTCTTTTCGTCTTGTTTGTAGTTTCCTTTGCTGTGAAAAAGCTTTTAAGTTTCATTAGGTCCCATTTGTTTATTTTTCTTTTTATTCCCATTACTCTAGTAGGTGGATCAAAAAAGATCTTACTGTGATTTATGTCAAAGTGTGTTCTTCCTGTGTTTTCCTCCAAGAGTTTTATAGTGTCTGGTCTTACATTTAGGTCTTTAATCCATTTTGAGTTTATTTTTGTGTATGGTGTTAGGGAGTGTTCTAATTTCATTCTTTTACATGTAGCTGTCCAGTTTTCCCAGCACCACTTACTGAAGAGACTGTCTTTTCTCCATTGTATATCCGTGCCTCCTTTGTCATAGATTAAGTGACCATAGGTGCGTGGGTTTATCTCTGGGCTTTCTATCCTGTTCCATTGATCTATATTTCTGTTTTTGTGCCAGTACCATATTCTCTTAATTACTATAGCTTTGTAGTATAGTCTGAAGCCAGGGAGTCTGATTCCTCCAGCTCCGTTTTTTCCCCTCAAGACTGCTTTGGCTATTCAGGGTCTTTTGTATCTCCATACAAATTTTAAGGTTTTTTGTTCTAGTTCTGTAAAAAATGCCATTGGTAATTTGACAGGGATTGCATTGAATCTGTAGATTGCTTTGGGTAGTATAGTCATTTTCACAATATTGATTCTTCCAATCCAAGAACATGGTATATCTCTCCATCTGTGAGTATCATCTTTAATTTCTTTCAACAGTGTCTTATAGTTTTCTGCATACAGGTCTTTTGTCTCCCTAGGTAGGTTTATTCCTAGGTGTTGTATTCTTTTTGTTGCAATGGTAAATGGGAGTGTTTCCTTAATTTCTCTTTCAGATTTTTCATCATTAGTGTATAGGAATGCAAGAGATTTCTGTGCATTAATTTTGTATCCTGCAACTTTACCAAATTCATTGATTAGCTCTAGTAGTTTTCTGGTGGCATCTTTAGGATTCTCTATGTATAGTATCATGTCATCTGCAAACAGTGACAGTTTTACTTCTTCTTTTCCAGTTTGTATTCCTTTTATTTCTATTTCTTCTCTGATTGCCGTGGCTAGGACTTCCAAAACTATGTTGAATAATAGTGGTGAGAGTAGACATCCTTGTCTTGTTCCTGATCTTAGTGGAAATGTTTTCAGTTTTTCACCATTGAGAATGATGTTTGCTGTGGGTTTGTCATCTATGGCCTTTATTGTGTTGAGGTATGTTCCCTCTATGCCGACTTTCTGGAGAGTTTTTATCATAAATGGGTGTTGAATTTTGTCAAAAGCTCTTTCTGCATCTATTGTGATGATCATATAGTTTTTATTCTTCAATTTTTTAATATGGTGTATCACATTGATTTATTTGCATATATTGAAGAATCCTTGCATCCCTGGGATAAATCCCACTTGATCATGGTATATGATCCTTTTGATGTATTGTTGGATTATGTTTGCTAGTATTTTGTTGAGGATTTTTGCATCTATATTCATCAGTGATATTGGTCTGTAATTTTCCTTTTCTGTAGTATCTTTCTCTGGTTTTGGTATCAGGGTGATGGTGGCCTCATAGAATGAGTTTGGGAGTGTTCCTTCCTCTGCAATTGTTTGGAAGAGTTTGAGAAGGATGAGTGTTAGCTCTTCTCTAAATGTTTGGTAGAATTCACCTGTGAAGTCATCTGGTCCTGGACTTTTGTTTATTGGAAGAATTTTAATCACAGTTTCAATTTCAATACTTGTGATTAGTGTGTTCATAGTTTCTATTTCTTCCTGTTTCAGTGTTGGAAGGTTATACCTTTCTAAGAATTTGTCCATTTCTTCCAGGTTGTCCATTTTATTGGCATAGAGTTGCTTGTAATAGTCTCTTAGGATGCTTTGTATTTCTGCAGTGTCTGTTGTAACTTCTCCTTTTTCATTTCTAATTTTATTGATTTGATTCCTCTCCCTCTCTCTCGATGAGTCTGGCTAATCATCTTTGTTTATCTTCTCAAAGAACCAGCTTTTAGTTTTATTGATCTTTGCTATTGTTTTCTTTGTTTCTATTTCATTTATTTCTGCTCTGATCTTTATGATTTCTTTTCTTCTGCTAACTTTCGGTTTTGTTTGTTCTTCTTTCTCTAGTTCCTTTAGGTGTAAGGTTACATTGTTTATTTGAGATTTTTCTTCTTTCTTGAGGTAGGTTTGTGTAGCTAGAAACTTCCCTCTTAGAACTGCTTTTGCTGCATCCCATAATTTTGGATCGTCGTGTTTTCATTGTCATTTGTTTCTAGGTATTTTTGATTTCCTCTTTGATTTCTTCAGTGATCTCTTGATTATTTAGAAAGTATCATTTATCCTCCATGTGTTTGTGTTTTTTACGTTTTTTCCCCTGTAATTGATTTCTAATCTCATAGGGTTTTTTTCTTTTTTTTTGCGGTACGCGGGCCTCTCACTGTTGTGGCCTCTCCCGTTGCGGAGCACAGGCTCTGGATGCGCAGGCTCAGCGGCCATGGCTCACGGGCCCAGCCACTCCACGGCATGTGGGATCTTCCCGGACCGGGGCACGAATCCGTGTCCCCTGCATCGGCAGGCGGACTCTCAACCACTGCACCACCAGGGAAACCCCTCGTAGCGTTTTGATCAGAAAAGATGCTTGATGTGATTTCAGTTTTCTTAAATTTACTGAGGCTTGATTTGTGCCCCAAGATGTGATCTTGCCTGGAGATTGTTCCGTGTGCATTTGAGATAAAAATTTATTCTGCTGTTTTTGGATGGAATGTCCTACAAATATCAGTTAAATCAATCTGGTGTATTGTGTCATTTAAAGCTTGTGTTTCCTTATTAATTTTCTGTCTGTAGGATCTGTCCATTGGTGTAAGTGAGGTGTTAAAGCCCCCACTATTATAGTGTTATTGTCGATTTCCTCTTTTATAGCTGCTAGCAGTTGCCTTATGTATTGAGGTGCTCCTATGTTGGGTGCATATATATTTATAATTATTATATCATCTTCTTGGATTGATCCCTTGATCATGTATTGTCCTTCCTTGTCTCTTGTAACATTCTTTTTTTTTTTTTTTTTTGCGGTACGCAGGCCTCTCACTGTTGTGGCCTCTCCCGTTGTGGAGCACAGGCTCCGGATGTGCAGGCTCAGTGGCCATGGCTCACGGGCCCAGCCGCTCTATGGCACGTGGGATCTTCCCAGACTGGGGCATGAACCCGTGTTCCCTGAATCGGCAGGCAGACTCTCAACCAGTGCGCCACCAGGGAAGCCCTCTTGTAACATTCTTTATTTTAAAGTCTATTTTATCTGATATGAGTATTGCTACTCCGGCTTTCTTCTGATTTCCATTTGCATGAATATCTTTTTCCATCCCCTCACTTTCAGTCTGTATGTGTCCCTAGGTCTGAAGTGGGTCTCTTGTAGACAGCATATATATGGGTCTTGTTTTTGTATCCATTCAGCAAGCCTGTGTCCTTTGGCAGGAGCATTTAATCCACTCACATTTAAGGTAATTATCAATATGTATGTCCTTATTACCATTTTCTTAATTGTTTTGTGTTTGTTTTTGTAGGTCCTTTTCTTCTATTGTGTTTCCCACCTAGAGAAGTTCCTTTAGCATTTGTTGTAGAGCTGGTTTGGTGGTGCTGAATTCTCTTAGCTTTTGCTTGTCTGTAAGGCTTTTGATTTCTCCATCGGATCTGAACGAGATCCTTGCCGGGTAGTGTAATCTTGGTTGTAGGTCCTTCCCTTTCATCACTTTAAGTATATCATGCCACTCCCTGCTGGCTTGTAGAGTTTCTGCTGAGAAATCAGCTATTAACCCTATGGGAGTTCCCTTGTATGTTATTTGTCATTTTTCCCTTGCTGCTTTCAATAATTTTTGTTTGTCTTTAATTTTTGCCAATTTGATTACTATGTGTCTCAGCGTGTTTCTCCTTGGGTGTATCCTATATGGGACTCTCTGCACTTCCTGGACTTGAGTGGCTATTTCCTTTCCCATGTTAGGGAACTTTTTGACTATAATCTCTTCAAATATTTTCTCGGGTCCTTTCTATCTCTCTTCTCCTTCTGGGACCCCTGTAATGTGAAAGTTGTTGCATTTAATGTTGTCCCAGAGCTCTCTTAGGCTGTCTTCAATTCTTTTCATTCTTTTTTCTTTATTCTGTTTCATGGCAGTGAATTCCACCATTCTGTCTTCCAGGTCACTTATCCATTCTTCTGCCTCAGTTATTCTGCCATTCATTCCTTCTAGTGTATTTTTCATTTCAGTTATTGTGTTGTTCATCTCTGTTTGTTTGTTCTTTAATTCTTGTAGATCTTTGTTAAACATTTCTTACATCTTCTCGGTCTTTGTCTCCATTCTTTTTCCGAGGTCCTGGATCATCTTCACTATCATTATTCTGAATTCTTTTTCTGGAAGGTTTCCTATCTCCACTTCTTTCAGTTGTTTTTCTGGGTTTTTATCTTGTTCCTTCATCTGGTGCATAGCCCTCTGCATTTTCATCTTGTGTATCTTTCTGTGAATGTGGTTTTTGTTCCACAGGCTGCAGGATTGTAGTTCTTCTTGCTTCTGCTGTCTGCCCTCTGGTGGATGAGGCTGTCCTGCATCCCATGTTTCTGATCAAGTGTATTTTCCAGCTGTTTCTATTTTTGCCAATCACTTCCACTCATGTGAGAAGCACATAGTTTTTTTTATTGCTTTTTTCTTCCAGTTTTATTGAGATATAATTGAAATACAATACTGTATAAGGTGTACAGCAGAATGATTTGACTTACATACATCATGAAAAGATTATCACCATAAGTTAATAAATATCCATCATCTCATATAGATACAGAGAAATAGAAAAAAAGTTTTTTCTTGTGATGAGAATTCTTAGGATTTACTCTTTTAACAACTTTCATATGTAACATACAGCAGTGTTAATTATATTTATCATGTTGTACGTTACATCCCTGAGAAGCACAGAATTTATTTAGTCTGGTTAGATGTTTCTGTTTTAGTCAATTCACAATTTAGTTTGTGTAAATTTCATTTTTTCATATAACCTCTGCAATTTCAATGGATAAACCACTCTTCATTATTTGTGCAACTTACTAAAATAATCAGATGACATCTTTGAAGGTACATCAATTGTTATTGAGTTTCCTTTACTTCTGTCTTTAGCAATATTAGGCCAAACAAGAAACCACTTCTAGAACAGCACACTTTCCTTAAAATTCTGGATGTTATATAAAAAATACTTCCTTTAAAATTCATGACTAAACTGGTAAAATCAGAGATTTCCTTGTCAGTCAAAAAATTTGACATTTGACTCCTTAATAAAAGGAGTAAGTAGAGAAGTGAAGCGTTAGAATCAGAATTTTTCATAGTGATGTCTGCTGATCCCTGGTGGTCTAGAGTATGGATTTTAATGGATTATGTGTTCTGGGGGATAGGAATCTGGTGTTCCTAGCAGGGTGGGTGGTAAGATCTAAAATCCCCTGTATGAAGCCAAAACCCCAAAACGACAGCTCCCTCAGAAAGTAAAGCAGAGAAATATCTCTTCTGAACATTGAGATGGTGAGTGTGGAAGCTGTCCAAATCTGGCTCTGGTGTCTAACATTACTACTTCCATATCTTAAAAAATGCCAACCCAGAGATTACATTTAAAATGGGCCAGAACTGATATGTCTCCCAGGTAGCTGACAGAAATATATTCAAAAAAATTTTCAAGGTCTTTAATGCAGACCTTAAGGAATTACCACAGATACAATTCCAAGGAATCCAAGCTTACAGTTAAAAGACAGGTGGGAAATACTTCAGGTGTATTAGCTTTAATTATTATGGTAACTATTAGCACAAAAAATGTTTAACATTTTTGAGAAGTAACCTTCTCTTTTCTATTTTCTAAGAGTTTTTTTTACATCTTTATTAGAGTATAATTGCTTTACAATGGTGTGTTAGTTTCTGCTTTATAACAAAGTAAATCAATTATACATATGTTCCCATATCTCTTCCTTCTTGCATCTCCCTCCCTCCCACCCTCCCTATCACACCCCTCCAGGCGGTCACAAAGCACCAAGCTGATCTCCCTGTGCTATGTGGCTGCTTCCCACTAGCTATCTATTTTACATTTGGTAGTGTGTATATGTCCATGCCTCTCTCTTGCTTTGTCACAGCTTACCCTTCCCCCTCCCCATATCCTCAAGTCCATTCTCTAGTAGGTCTTTGTAAGAGTTTTTTTTAAAATTAGAAATTTATGTTGAATGTTTGAAGTACATTGTAAATTTTAAAATATTCTCTAGGTTTTTTAGAAGGATGACACAAACCATGCCTTTCAATTTCTTCGTAATTATTTTTCTCACTTGATTATAGTTCACCTAATAAAAATAGAATAACTTTGTGACAGAGATTTCTTTGGTTTATTCTTTTCCCATCGAAGTGCTGGATTTATATTAGAAGCAATATTAGAATATTTATATAGCACTTTCTCTGAAGAGCACTTATTATGTGGTAAGCACTTTACACCTATGACTATCTTAGTGCTAATAATAACCAAATAGTTGTTACTCTTATTATCTCCATCATATAGATGAGGAAAAAGAAGCTCAGGGGGTTAAGCAAAATCACACAGCTACTAAGTCTTCAAACAAAGACTGATTGGCTACAGAGTTGCTGCACTGTTGACCCCTATGCTACACTGCATCTCTGAAAGATCTTCCATGACTACAATCTAAATTAGGATCCTTTTATATCTTTGATAGCACTCTATTCTTTTTTGCCTGAGCAATAGTACAATTTAAAATTATCAATTAATTAATTAGTTTAATGTCTGTCTCCTCTAGTCTCTTTCACTTTGAGAGCAGGAGCCATTTCTTCCATTTCCCTGCCATATACCCAATGCCTAGCACGTAGTAGACGCTCAATAACTAGTTGAGTGAATGATTGCAAGAAAGGTTAACTAAGAAAAATGTTTCCTTCATGGAGTAATGTCTCCATCTTGTGGAATTTTAGAATACTGTCCAAAAAATTTTTCTTTTAACAAGGAAGGTTTCACAGGAGAATTGATTCTCCTATTTCCCAGACTACAAGTCCGGGAAATATGAGAATTTTTGTTGTTGTTATTGGACTGGTCCTTTTGAGACTTTTAGAGCTGTAGAAAAGCACCACCCCTTCAGGGCAGGCCTTTCCCTGACTAGATTTGCTTGGTGAAACGAATTGTGCAACTGGGTAATTAACTGGCATCAGTTTAAGTCCAGAACTCGTTTGATTCTACCTTGCCAAAGGTAGAGCACAGATCCATTAACAAACTCTTGGCTCCGAATGATCACTCGGGCACATCCAGAGCCCCTTCTATGCAGCGTTCTACTACCTAAGAGGTCTATCGGCCGCAGTCCCTATCTCTCCATCACATATTCCTCACAGCGTATGATGGCTAAAGTAGAAATTGTGTACAGAAATAACCTCTGCCCTACCATCTGTAAATCAGTTATACATATACATATGTTCCCATATCTTGTTATAAAGCAGAAAGTAAAGCAGGAGTAAATTGCACTCCATTCTAAATCCTAAATTTTACTTGTATAATATTTTGCACATATAATTTGTAATAATTGTTTTAAAAATACAATATGTTAAATAGAGCTACTTCTCTACCTATTATGGGCAGTTCATTTTATGAAGTTAACATAAACTTGCTATTTAAACCAGACATGGACAAAAAGAAAAGGAAAAACTTTAAGCCAGTATGATTATAATTGGAGATTATATATACTGAGTCTGGTTTTTCCCCCCGTTTAATCTAGGTCCAAGTCGGGTTCTCTTTCACCATCCGACAACCGAGGTTACAGGCCGGAGGTCTACGACACCAGCGAGAGCCCCTCCTTCCCCACGATTCTATGGTCCTCAGGTTACTCTCGTCACTGGGAACTCTATGGTTCCGGGGCGGGTTGGGAGGCCTGAGTTTGAAAGCCGTGGCGGGAAGATGGCGGCCGCACCTGTCGCCAACTTCCGTTTCTTCCGAGCGGGAGGACGCTGGGACTGTGCCTTTCCCTGAATGGCCGAGAATATTTCGCGATGAATCTGACGCGCTGGAGTGGGAAACGACGACGTTCAGCACCAGGCTCAGACTTCTTTTCGGGAAGTGGCGGTGACAGCAGTGACAGCCCCCTGCTCCTCTCGGGGCCGGTGCTGAGCCCGCCCCCGGGCCTGAGACGCAGCCTGAAGGACCGCGGCCGCCCGCCGGCCAGAGCTGCAGGTACTCCCAGGCACTCCGTGGGCAGCGGGCGAGGTAGGCAGCTCAGCCGGGCCAGTCGTCGGGAGGTGTCCTCACCGCGCGGAGCTCGCGCGTTTGCACGGCCTGCTAGGCTTCTACTCCCCTTTCTCAGTTTGTGACTAGGACCTGGTGCGGCACGTCACTTTCTATTGACGTGGAAGAGCTTTCAGTCCATATTCAGCGACTGTCTTCAAGTGGTTTCTGGGTCTTTTCGACCTTTATTTACAGAAACAACTTACTAGCTGGCCAAATCTCATCACCTGTAGGGAATTCACTCCTAATAGTGCCCAGTGCTCCTTACAGATCTTTATATTGTATGTGTTTTATGTCAGGATGTACTTTAAATAGCCTCTTTACAACACATAGGAATCCCAAAACACAGTGGAAAGCAAATTACTGAAGTCTTATGTTAGAACTAAATTTAACTATTTCCTTTTTTTTCCTAAAAGGGAAATGCAAGCAGACGTTTCCTGACGATAAAGTAGACAAGCTGCTATTGGCAAATTGGGGGCTTCCTACAGCGGTTCTGGAGAAATATCACAGTTTTGGTGTAAAAAAGATGTTTGAATGGCAAGCAGAGTGCCTTTTGCTTGGACAAGTCCTGGAAGGAAAGAATTTAGTCTATTCAGGTATTCAAATTTGTGCAAGTTAATTTCTCTACTATTTTTAAGACATTATTAATGTAAAGGACACTCTATTGAGGTAAGGTGGGTGAGAGAGTGCTTTATAACTAGAGAAAGTCTTAAAATATTTGAAAAGCAGAGTTTCATCATATGCATACTTAAATTATGAAAATTCCATTAGATGGTAGGGTGGGGGAAGGCAAAAACCGAACAATTTAAACAGAATTATCTGCCTACCATTCCTCTCAAAAAACATGTGTCCCAGAGCTTCCCTGGTGGCGCAGTGGTTGAGAGGCCACCTGCCGATGCAGGGGACACGGGTTTGTGCCCCGGTCCGGGAAGATCCCACATGCTGGAGCAGCTGGGCCCGTGAGCCACGGCCGCTGAGCCTGCACATCCGGAGCCTGTGCTCCGCAACAGGAGAGGCCACAACAGTGAGAGGCCTGCGCACCGCAAAGAAAAAAAAAACAACAACAACAAAAAAACATATGTCCCAGAGTGAGTGTGCAGTATGAGATGTAAATGTGCTCTTCCCACAGTTGATCTCAGTTGCTTTTCAGTGTGTGAACATTTTATGTTATATGTTTATAAATTGACCTGCTTATACAGGATTGTATATACAAAACCCTATGTAATATACTTTATGAAAGGTTTATATGGGCTTTCAAGAGCAACTTTGACTTACATAATTTTTAACCGTCTGTGCTTAGTATACTGACTTTAAAATCTAATCACTTGGTAAGATGTACGTCCTTTGTATCAGTTTTCTCTGAAATTGTGAGTCATCCAGATTTTCATTATGGCTGCCAAAAATGATTAGAGAGTTAACTATCAATAGATATAAGTTCAGGCTGTTTACTGACTGTGTAACCTTGCAAATTAGTTGAGAGAGAGAAGCAGAGGGAGGGAGGGAGCGAGCGCCTACGCGCACAGAGAGCATGAGTGCCAGGGTGTGGGCTTAGAAAAGTTTTTGGCATGTAGGAAATACTCAGTTAATGCTAACTAGTGGCAGTTGGTGGCATTGGTAGAATGGCCTGACCGTTTCAGTTGCTTAAACAAGAATTTGGGTGTCATTCATAACTCTGCTCACCAACTCACATTAATTAATCACCAAGTGTAGTGTCTGTTACCTCAAATGTCTTGATTCTGGCTACTACTCTCTGTTCTTAGGTCCATTACCTAGTTTACTATCATCTTCTAGATTATGCAATAGTTTTCTAACTAGTTAATCTTTTCTTTCTGCTCTTGCTTTGCTCCTGCAGCCAAAAGTGATCTCTCTAAAGTATAAATATGATTTTGTCATTCCTTTTCATAAAACTCACTAGTCACTCTGCATTGCTTTCAGGATAAATTCCTTACATGGTAGGATTATAAAAGTCTTCTCCATGTGGCACTTTCATATGTCTGTTTTCACTCCCCTACTTGTACTTTATACTTCAGGCTTACTAAATTACTTGCTATCATCTGAACATACCAGGCTTTCCTCTAGAACTTTACACATGCTGTTTTTTTCTGCTTGGCATTCCTTTCTTCTTGCCTTCTTTGCTCTCATAAGTTCTGTTTCCATAAACTTCCTTACAGCTCTTCTCCCTCAACTTCTATCATAGCTCCTATCACAATGTATTAAAGCTTTTTATCTATTTCCCCAAAGCAGGGCTTTTAACTGTTCAGTACTTAAAGGAAAGGATCTTTAGGTATAAGCCAGGTACTCAGTAATATTCATCATTTATTTGATGTAAAGATTTATTTGTCTCTATTTTCACTGTGAGTATTTAGAAACCTGGTTTAAAGTCAGGGGCATTTCAGGGTATAAAGGTTTCAGATGCTAGCTGGGGCCTTAATGATAGTTTAGCCTTGGGCTATTTAGTTACTGGATATGATTTAAAACATTTATTAATGCAGTGTATCAAATATTACTTCTTTTTGTGATAACCTTGCCGAATAACTTGTTTTAGCTCCTACAAGTGCTGGGAAGACTCTTGTTGCTGAGCTACTTATTTTGAAGCGGGTCTTGGAAACGCGGAAGAAAGCTCTATTTATTCTGCCCTTTGTCTCTGTGGCTAAAGAGAAGAAATACTATTTCCAGGTAATGTTCTTTTACTAAGTTTGAAATTGTGAAAGGCCTGTTATTGGCAGCTTCAGCTTTACTCATTTAAAATGGAATTATAAAAGCAATTGGAAAATAAAATTTCTTTTATTACATCCCAATGTAGCTTTAAAAGTTGACCATTTATGAGGGGAAACTTTTAAATTACTGCATAAAGGAGAAAGGGCCATTAAATCAAAGAGCAATCGGTGAAAATTGTGTAAAAATTTATAAACTTTTCCTTAGGAAATAGGCAGGGTACTTTAATTAGCATATAAAAGTGCAAATTAAGAATCAACCTCTTAAGTGAATAGTAGGACTAGACTGAAGCATGGAAAGGAAGTATGTTTGAGGAAGCATATCCCATCCTGATGCAAGGCCATTTGGGAACGTTAGAGGATGAAGAACAAGATCCATTGGTGCTTATGTAAAGCTCCAAACCTGTGTTTTCTTCTCCTGTTCTCCTGCAAAAATGAATGACAACAGTATACATTTGTGTGACGCTCACTGGTCTTTAAGGTATTTTTACAAATACAATACTTCATTAAATAGAATAAATTTATTCTGATTTCTGCAGTGAAAAAATGTGATTTTGGAATGCCAAGATTATTGCAGTGGTAATACAAAAAATCTGAGTTCTAGTCCCAGTTTTGTCACTACCTGTGTCTTCAGGCCAGATACATAATCTGCTGGGCCTCAGTTTTTTCACTGGTAAAATGAAACTATGGGGTTAACTATGGGTTAACTTAGTAAACACTCAGAAACATTTTATTGAATGAACAGCTCTAAAATTCAATGGTTCTATAAATCTTTTTAACAGTTATTTCAGAGGTCAAATAGCCAACCAAGCTGGTTTTACATGGTAACATCCTTTCAACTTAGACCAAAGTAACAAAATGATGATCCTTTTTACTGAGAAGGTATGTTAGTTAAAAGTTAAACTAAAAAAATTAACATCAAAGTCCCATTGCATTTGACTTTTGAAACCTTTTCTTCTGTTATATAAAAAACTAATCTTTAGGGGAATAATGAGAATATTTTCCTCACGAAGTATAAATTTCTGAAAATATTAAGTTTCTGAAAATATTACATTAGTGTTACTTAAAGAAAGAGTGAGTTTCTTGCTTGTTTATTAGATTAAAAATGTTAGTGCTTAAGGTAGTTTTTCTTTAATTTTAATTTCTATAAAGAGCTCTTAGAACTTATTTGATTAAGTATGCCATTTTATTTGACTCTGTCTTTTTTTTTTTTTTTTGCGGTACGCGGGCCTCTCACTGTTGTGGCCTCTCCCGCTGCGGAGCACAGGCTCCGGACGCGCAGGCTCAGCGGCCATGGCTCACGGGCCCAGCCGCTCCGCGGCATGTGGGATCTTCCCGGACCGGGGCACGAACCCGTGTCCCCTGCATCCGCAGGCGGACTCTCAACCACTGCGCCACCAGGGAAGCCCTTGACTCTGTCTTAACAGAAAATCTCTGTACTGAGTTTTATCAGTTCTGAACTTCTTATTTTTAGTATATGATTCTAAAAAGAACCAGTGTGCCCTGACCAGGAATAACTAACAGTAATCTGATAAATGTATTTGAATACTTATGTCTATGTTTTGGGAAAGAACCAATTTAAGATTCATGAATTTCAAATATTTTCCCCTGTATTTTTCCTTTTTACTCAATTTAGAGTCTGTTTCAGGAAGTAGGAATAAAAGTAGATGGTTATATGGGCAGTACCTCTCCAACAGGGCATTTCTCTTCTTTGGATATTGCTGTCTGCACAATTGAGAGAGCCAATGGTCTGATCAATCGCCTCATAGAGGAAAATAAGATGGATCTATTAGGTAAGCAAATAAGAAAATAAGTATATACTTTCTCTTGCTATTTTTGATAGAATGGAGTGAAGCTGTTGTGATTTCTGTATGACTTATGTTTTATTCTATTGTCTGTCATCTACTTCTAGAGGTGAAAATTGGCATCTGTAATGTTAGGAACTCTGTAAAAAAAAAAAAAAGTTTTGCATCCTACTGATGTTATTGTCTCTACTTCCTTGTATTTTTGCACTTTACAAAGCATAGAGGGTATGCTTGAACCCTCAAGTCATTTCTCATTGCTTCTTTCCTATCTAAAGTTTACCAGGAATAGAAGGAAGCACCTGCCATCTCTGCAATTAGTGTATATATGTATTCATTATCATATTCTGGTACTGTGGTATCTAGATTAGGCCTGGACCCAGAGGCTACCATTTAGCAGGCAAATGGTAGGGAGCTATAGAAACTGGCACTGTATTTGAGCTTGGAACTTTTCTACCTTAATCCTTTTTTTTTTTCCTTTTCCAACCACTTGGGAAAGCCCACTATGTAGAGGTAGCAACAGGAAGAGAATGGTTATAGCAGCAATAGAAGCTGCAAGAATATCAGTTAGCTACTCATTGTTTTCCTGGTGAACGTAAATGGTAAAGTTAGGGTAGGGTAGGGGTGGGGAGTAAAATCAAAGATTAATGAGACACAGGCTCCGCTCTATAAAGCTTGGAGAGAGAAATCACATTCATCAGTTTGTATCAGAATTGTCAGATTGTGTTATATCAGATTAAGTGTTATATCTACTATACCTAGCACAGTTCTTGGCACACTAGGTAGAATAAATATTCTTTGGATGGATGAATGAATGCTGAAATAAGTCATCATACAATATGATTTGGAAATAGCTTACTGATGAGGAAAAGGATCATCATGTACCATTAGGAAATAGTCTGAAAGGTCTTTATTTTTGTAGGGGGATTTGTGGGGGGGACACTAGTGCACATGCAAACTATGATATTATGAAAATGTTTAAAGGAGGCATTCGTTGATACAAATTTCAGTACTTCTTGAGCATTATTCCAAGTGCATAGACTGGTTTGATTCTCCAAGTAGGGGAGGAGGGAATTACGATCATGTTTATGTTTTATAGTAGGGTGAGTCACTAGTCTACCATAATCAAACAAAAACATCCTCTTAAAATCATTTATTTCTTCCTGATCTGATTCTGTTTTTCTAAGCACTTGCTAACATCAGTATGGTTGCCCTGGCTGTTTTCCCCATAGAAAAGTCAACCCACTGAATAATTGTTGTGGATGTCCTTGATTTTCATTGTACATGTATTTCTACAAGGTTGCCAATTAAGAATTGTCTGAGTAACACGACAAAGTTTTTCTTGAGTTAGACCTGAGTTAGCTAATCATTGATTTTTAGATCCAGAATACATTGTGGTAAGACCACTTATTATACTTGAAATATCTTGGAAAAGAATTGTCTGCTATGTGGAATCTGATTTTTGTTTTATGGTTAGAAATTTGTATTACGTGCAGTGTATTATAATGACAGCTATTTATGGTACAAGATACAAGATACTGAGTCTTAAAATTCTTGGAATTGTGAAATTCTGTAAAAACTAGTATCTGGAAAATCTCTTTAGGAATGGTGGTTGTGGATGAATTGCATATGCTGGGGGACTCTCCCCGAGGGTATCTGCTGGAACTTCTGCTGACCAAGATTTCCTATATTACTCAGAAATCAGCATCTTGGTAAGTACCTGAAATAACTAAGTTCCTGAGATTCCAAAGAATGTTGAGAATGTGTTTGCAAAAGTGCATAATAACTAGGAGTTAAATACATCAGAGGAGGGTAGTACTTATTTAGAACAAACTCACGTACAGCATTTCATTTTTGTTCCAAAAGAAGTACTTAAGACTAAGAGTGATTTTAGATTATTTTTAAAACATTCTTAAATTTCTGACTGCTCACCACTTTTATGATAGAATTTTTAAAATCCAGTTTTCGTATTTGTTATCTGCACACACATCCTTTTTAAGTAGTCAAGGCTAATTATGAAAAATAGCATTTCTTTATCCCCTACTTTCCAGAGGTAACTATTTTCAACTCTTACAGCTTATTTTCTTTTTTAAAAAAAATTTATTTTATTTATTTATTTTTGGCTGTGTTGGGCCTTTGTTGCTGCGTGCGGGCTTTATCTAGTTGCGGCGAGCGGGGGCTACTCTTCGTTGCGGTGCACGGGCTTCTCATTGCAGTGGCTTCTCCTGTTGCAGAACACAGGCTCCAAGCGCATGGGCCTTAGTAGTTGCGTCACTCGGGCTCAGTAGCTGTGGCACGCGGGCTCTAGAGCTCAGGCTCAGTAGTTGTGGCGCGTGGGCTTAGTTGCTCTGCGGCATGTGGGATCTTCCCAGACCAGGTATTGAACCCATGTCCCCTGCATTGGCAGGCAGATTCTTAACTGTGCCACCAGGGAAGCCCCTCTTACAGCTTTTTAAAAATTCTGTTTACATGGATATCTCTAAATATAGCTACTTGAGTTTTTAGTTTTACACGTTATATATTGACTTTTTACTATGGAAGATGAAGATCTAGCTCTTTTTTATATTCTTTACTCACTCTGCCTGATCTCCTCCAGCCCCTTAGTCTTTCTTTATCCTCTCATTATATTCCCATTCTTCAAATATACTTATGTTCTAATTTTGCTTAGTTCAGTATTCAATATTACACTATTATGACTATATAAGTGTCGTTGTCAACTGAGCCATGTGGTATATTATGATTATTTTTACTTCCTAAATAACTTTTTGTTTTCTCTGAAATTAATAAATGTCTTTTGTTTGATGAGTTGGTTTTCTGTGAACTTATCATTGATTTATCTCTAGCCTCTTCCCCACTTATATAAATCTCCACCCAGTGTGTTCCAATACATTTGTTATTCTGCCCAATTTGTTTTCTTGAAGAAGTTTCTCCTAAAGCCTCCTGAGTTGTTCCAATTTAGATAGGTGGTTAATCTATATATGTGCTGTACAACAGTTATCTTGAGATCTCTTTTTATCATTATCATTAATTCCCATTGCTGTTGGCTTGAGTCAGAGCCCTCCTTTTTTGTGATCATATGTATTTCTCTTGATTCACTTTCTCATTTTAGTGGGGATATCTTCTAGGAAGTTCCACTTTATTTCAGTGTACAGGCTATTATGGGTATAAATTTTGCAAAAATTAGCATGTCTGAAAATGCCTTACAATTATTTCATAGATTTTCCAGGTACAAACGTCAAGATTTTAAACACTTTTAGAGTTTTTAACATAGTACTTCATTTTTCTCATTACTATTGAGAAATGCAGTGCCATGCTAATCCTTCATCCTTTGTATAAATTTTATAAATTTATTTATTTATTTTTGGCTGCGTTGGGTCTTCGTTGCTGCGCGCGGGCTTTCTCTAGTTGTGGTGAGCAGGGGCTACTCTTATTTGCAGTGTGCAGGCTTCTCATTGCTGTGGCTTCTCTTGTTGGGGAGCACAGGCCCTAGGTGCGCGGACTTCAGTAGTTGTGGCTCGTGGGCTCTAGAGTGCAGACTCGGTAGTTGTGGCGCACGGGCTTAGTTGCTCCCCGGCATGTGGGATCTTCCTGGACCAGGGCTCGAACCTGTGTCCCCTGCATTGGCAGGCAGATTCTGAACCACTGGGCCACCAGGGAAGCCCTGTATAAATTTTAAAATTTTTCTCTGAGAGTTTTTAAGAGATCCTTTTCTTCCTTAGTATTGTGAAATTTCACTGATGTTTCTTGGTGTTGGTCTATTTTCTAACATTGTTCTGGGTACTCAGTAGTTGCTTTCAGTCTAGGAGCTCTTGTCTTTCAGTTTAGGGAGATTTTAACACATCTCTTGCAGTATGTGGGAAAACATACAGATAGTCATCTATATCCCAAATTAGTAGGGATATAGAAGATATGACTAATATAATTAGCAAATTTGACCTAATGGATGTATGTAGAATATTTACCAAATAAGAGCAGTATATATATTCTTTTCAGTTACATATGAAACATTTACAAAAAAAAAAAACCCCTATCATGTGCTAGGCCATAAAACAACATATTTAAAGGATTTAAGTCATTTAAAATATATTCTTTGACAGCAGTGGAATTAAGCTAGAAATAACTATAAGAAAAACATAACTGAAAGATGCCCACATATTTAGAAATTAATAAATAATTCTGACCCCTTTTGGGGTGAAAAAAATAATCACAGTAAAAACAGGAAGATAGTTTGGAATGAAAGTATAATAAAAATATCTCCTAATGAAATTGTGAAATGCAGCTAGAGTTGTTTTTTTGTTTGTTTGTTTGTTTATTTTGCGGTACGCAGGCCTCTCACTGTTGTGGCCTCTCCCGTTGCGGAGCACAGGCTCTGGATGCGCAGGCTCAGTGGCCATGGCTCACGGGCCTAGCCGCTCCGCGGCATGTGGGATCTTCCCAGACCAGAGCACGAACCCGTGTCCCCCGCATCGGCAGGCGAACTCTCAACCACTGTGCCACCAGGGAAGCCCTAGAGTTGTTTTTAAAGGGAAATTGATAGTATACAGTGTGTATATTATTAAAGACGAGAGACTGGAAAATTAATGACTTATTCATCTCTAGAACTTAGAAAAAGAATAGTAAAATAATGCCACAGAGAGTGGAAGGAAAGAAATAATAAAGACAAGAACAAAAATTAATGAAAGAGGAAGATCATTATCCTGAACATTAAAAACAATTCTACAAGTCAATGAGGAAAAATACAATCTAATATATCAATGGGTAAGGAACTTGAACAGACATTTATAAGAGGGTATCCAAATGGTGTCTAAACATGAAATGGTGCTTAATCTCATTAGTAATCAAGGAAATGTAAATTACCTCTTCAAAGAGCTATTACCACACACTGTCCAAAATACCTAACAGATTGACAATACTAAGTGGTAACAAAGATGTGGAACAGTAAGGAAGTCCTAGCCACAGCAATCAGACAAGAAAAAAAAAATAAAAGGAATCCAAATTGGAAAGGAAGAAGTAAATCTGCCACTGTTTGCAGGTGACATGATAACTATACACAGAAAATCCTAAAGACCCCACCAAAATACTAGAACTCATCAATGAACTATGTAAAGTTGTAGGATACAAAATTAATATATAGAAATCTGTTGTATTTCTGTATACTGACACGAATTATCAGAGAAATTAGGAAAACAATCCTATTTATAATTGCATCAAAAAGAATAAAAATCCTAGGAATAAGTCTAACTAAGGAGATAGAAGACCAGTGCAATCCCTATCAAATTACCAATGGCATTTTTTTGCAGACCTAGGGCAAAAAAATCTTAAAATTTGTGTAGAAACACAAAAGACCCCGAATAGCCAAAGCAATCTTGAGAAAGAAAAATGGATCTGGAGGAATCAGGCTCCCTGACTTCAGAGTATACTATAAAGCTTTGTTCCAGTACCATACTGTAATCAAAACAGTTTAGTACTGGCACAAAGACAGACTTATAGATCAATGGAACAGTATAGAAAGCTCAGAAATAAACCCATGCACCTATGGTCAATTAATCTACGACAAAGGCAGCAAGAGTATACAATAGAGAAAAGACTGTTTCTTTAATAAGTGGCACTGCGAAAACTGGACAGCTACATGTAAAAGAATGAAATTAGAATACTCCATAACATCATACACAAAAACAAACTGAAAATGAATTAAGGACCTAAATGTAAGACCAGATGCTATAGAATTCCTAGGGGAAAACACTCTTTGGCAGAACACTCTTTGACATAAATTGCAGCAAGATCTTTTTGGATTCACCTCCCAGAGTAATTAAAATGAAAACAAAAGTTAACAGGTGGGACCTAATTAAACTTAAAAGCTTTTGCATAGCAAAGGAAACCATAAACAAAATGAAAAGACAACTCATAGAATAGGAGAAAATATTTGCAAACAAAGTGACCGACATGGGTTTAATCTCCAAAACAGACAAACAGCTCATGCAGCCCAATATCATAAAAACAAACAACCCAATAAAAAATGAGCAGAAGATCTAAATAGACATTTCTCCAAAGAAGAATACAGATGGCCAAAAAACACATGAAAAGATACTCAACATCACTAATTATTAGAGAAATGCAAATCAAAACTACAATGATGTATCACTTCACACAGAATCGCCATCATTAAAAAGTCTACAAACTATAAGTGCTGGAGAGGGTGTGGAGAAAAGGGAACCCTCCTACACTGTTGGTGGGAATGTATATTGGTACAGCCTCTATGTGAACAGTACGGAGGGTCCTTAAAAAACTAAAAATAGAACTATCATATGATGCAGCAATCCCACTCCTGGCCATATACCTGGAGAAAACCATAATTTGAAAAGATACATGCACCCCAATGTTCACTGCAGCACTAATTACAGTAGCCAGGACATGGAAGCAACCTAAATGTCCATCAACAGGAATGGATAAAGAAGATGTGGTACATAGATACAATGGAATATTACTCAGCCATAAAAAAGAACAAAATAATGCCATTTGCAGCAACATGGATGGACCTAGAGATTGTCATAAGGAGTGAAGTAAGTCAGACACAGAAAGACAGGTGTCATATAATATCACTTATATATGGAATCTAATAAAAAATGATATAAATGAACTTACTTACAAAACAGACTCACAGATCTTGAAATCAAACTTATGGTTACCATAGGGGAAAGGTGGGGGGAAGTGATAAATTAGGAGATTGGGATTAACCTGTACGTACTACCATATATAAAATAGGGAACTAACAAGGCTGTACTGTATAGCACAGGGAACTCTACTCAATACTCTGTAATTACCTATACTGGAAAAGAATCTGAAAAAGAATAGATAAATGTATAACTGAACCACTTTGCTGTACACCTGAAACTAAAACAACATTGTAAATCAACTATACTCCAATATATATATATAAAAAAATCCTAGGAATAAGTCTAAGGAGGTAGAAGACTTGTACTCAGAAAACTATAAGACACTGATGAAAGAAATTGAAGACAGCACAAACAGATGGAAAGCTATACTGTGTTCATGGATTGGAAGAATAAATATTGTTACAATGACCATACTACACAAGGCAAGTTACACATTCAGTGCAATCCCTTCCAAAATACCAATGGCATTTTTCACAGAACTAGAATGAAAAATTCTAAAATTTGTATGGAAACACATAAGACCCTGAATAGCCAAAGCAGTCTGGAGAAAGAATAACAAAGCTGGAGACATCACACTCCCTGACTTCAGACTATAGTGCAAAGCTACAGTAATCAAAACAGTATGGTACTGGCATAAAAACAGACACATAAATCAATGAAACAGATTAGAAAGCCCAGAAATGAGCCCAGACTTTTATGGGCAATTAATCTATGACAAAGGAGGCAAGAATATACAACAATGGTGAAAAGACAGCCTTTTCAATAAATGGTGTTGATAAAACTGGATTACTGTCTCACAGCATGCACAAAAATAAATTCAAAATGGATTAAAGATTTAAATCAAGACCTGAAACCATAAAACTTGTAGAAGAAAGCATAGGTAGTATGCTCTTTGATGTTGCTCTCAGTAATATTTTTAGGATATGTCTCCTCAGGCAAGGGAAACAAAAGTAAAAATAAACAAATGGGACTATATCAAACTAAAAGGTTTCTGCACAGCAAAGGAAACTTTCAATAAAATGAAAAGGCTGCATACTGAATGGGAGAAGATTTTTGCAAATGATGTATTCAGTAAGGGGTTAATATCTAAAATATATGAAGAATTCATGTAAATCAACATAAAAAAATCCAATTAAGAAATGGGCAGAGGGTCTGAATAGACATTTTTCCAAAGAAGACATACAGATGGCCAACAGGCATATGAAAAGATGCTCAACGTCACTAATCATCAGTGAAATACAAATCAAAACCACAATGAGATATCACTTCACACCTGTCAGAATGGCTGTTATCAAAAAAGACAGCAAATAACAAGTGTGGGCAAGGATGTGGAGAAAAGAGAACCCTTGTGCACTTTCGGTGGGAATATAATTGCTGCAGCCACTATGGAAAACAGTATGGCGATTCCTCAAAAAATTAAAAGTAGAACTGCCATGTGATCCAGCAATTCTACCCCTGGGTATTTATCTGAAGTAAAACAAAAACACTAATTTGGAAAAAATATGTGCACCCCTAGGTTTAGTGCAGCATTATTTACAATAGCTAAGATATGGAAGCAACCAAGTGCCCATCAATAGATGAATGGATAAAGAAAACATGGTGTATTTATATACCATGGAATATTATTCAACCATACGAAAGAAGGAAATCCTGCTGTTTGCAACAACATGGATGGACTTAGAGGGTATTATGCTAAGTGAAATAAGTGAGACAGAGAAAGACAAATACTTTATGATTTCACTTACATGTGGAATCTAAAAATACAGAACAGATGGTTGCCAGAAGGATGGGGGTTGTGGGGAGGAAAGAAATAGGTGAGGAAGATTGAGGTATAAGTTTCAGTTGCAAAATAAATGAGTCATGGATATGAAGTGTACAATGTGGGGAATATAGTTAATAACTAATAGCTTTGTATGATGACATATTGTAACAAGACTTATGCTGATCATTTTGTAATGTATAGAAATATTGAATCACTGTGTTGTGTAACAGAAACTAACAGTGTTGTAGGTCAGTTATACTTCAAAAATGAACAAACTCGTAGAAAAAGAGATCAAATTTGTGGGTTACCAGAGGCAGAGTTGGGGAGAGAAGGAGCTGAATGAAGGTAGACAAACTTCCTATTATAAGATAACTAAGTACTAGGGATGTAACGTACGACATTATAAATATAATTAACACTGCTGTATGTTATATATAAAAGTCATTGAGAGTAAATCCTAAGAGTTCTCATCACAAGGGAAAAACTTTTTTCTGTTTTTTTAATGTTGTATTTATGTGAGATAATGGATGTTCCCAAAACTTATTGTGATAATCTTTTCATGATGTAAGTCAAATCATTATGCTGTACACCTTAAACTTATAGAGTGCTGTGTGTCAATTATATCTCAATAAAACGGGGAAAAAACACACATGGATTGCAGGGGTGTAACTCTGGTACAGTCTCTTTGGAAAACAGATGGACATTATCTAATAAAATTAAGATAATATAAGACCCAGCAATTTTACTCCTAGGTATATACCCTAAAGAAATTTATGCACATATATACCAAAGGACACGACCAAGAGTATTGTTAGCACCATTTGTAATTAGTACTGTGTGTCTTTTAGCATCATTTTCATTTGTTTTTCACAGCCAGGCATATTTAGCCAGTCCTCTGTCTAATGCCGTGCAAATTGTTGGCATGAGTGCTACTCTCCCAAATTTGGAGCTTGTGGCTTCCTGGTTGAATGCTGAACTCTACCACACTGACTTTCGCCCTGTACCACTGCTGGAATCAGTAAAAATTGGAAATTCTATTTATGACTCTTCATTGAAGCTAGTGAGGGAATTTCAACCCATGCTGCAAGTAAAGGTAAGTCATTATTTTTATATAATTACCACCAGTACTTTTGTGTTTGATTGCATTTTCTCACAAGTTAACAGTTTTTTTTTTTTTTGTTGTTATTTTTGTTTTTTGCTATACGTGGGCCTCTCACTGTTGTGGCCTCTCCTGTTGTGGAGCACAGGCTCCGGACGCGCAGGCTCAGCGGCCATGGCTCATGGGCCCAGCCGCTCCATGGCATGTGGGATCTTCCCGGACCGGGGCATGAACCCATGTCCCCTGCATCGGCAGGTGGACTCTCAACCACTGCGCCCCCAGGGAAGCCCAAGTTAACAGTTTTTGAGTTAAGTAAAGTAGGGGGTTGCAAAGTAGTTGAATATGCATTATATATGCATTAGAAGGATTCCTAATGCTAAGCTAATTGGTTTCATATTAAAGAATTGGTGGTGTTGGTGAGAGAGGAAATTTAGCTGTGTCTTAAATTTAAGTATTATCATTTCCTGTAAGTGTAAGTATAAAATTGTGTAGATTTTTCTTTTTAACTAGGAAAAAGATTTTCTTATGGCTTTGTTTACACTAAACACTAATGTGGAAAATTGACCTTTTGTTTAATGTTGTAGGTATAATATAGGAGAGTGGAAAAATCATTTTTTGGAGTCAGAAAGACCTACTTCTGATACTTCATAGGGATACTTGATATGGCTATGATATTAGTTGAATCACATAACTTCAATGAATGTAGTGTCTTCATCTATAAAATGGGATATAATACTTGTATTTAGTATTGTAAGAATGAAATTTGATTTAAAAGAATTGCCTAGCACCTAGGAAGGGCCTGAGAAATATCCCCTCCCCACACCCCTAAATACACTTAAAAACGTTTAGTTCACAATATTTTTCTAAGCCTGATTCTTCAGTCCTGAGGTTAAAGGACTGACTCATGATCTGTGCTGTGAGGGATCTGTTTTTATGCCGAGCAGTGCCTCTGAGTACTGAAAAAGTTAAGGGTAAGTTTAGAACTAGGAATAGGACTAAATTCATGTGTTTTAGTACTGTCATAGGTATGCATTTGTAGCTTCCGCATGCCTGGTATGGAATCTTATTTAGTTGCTTCGCTCTGTACCCCAAATTTCACCTGACTGTGCCTTGGTTACCTTAAGCATATAAGTAAACACATTCATCTACTCTCCTGTTAATCTTCTTCTATTATCATGCCTATGCCTCCACCTCATTTAAATGTTACAACTCTTACCTGGATTTTTGAAATAGCCTCATAATTGATCTCTTTGCTTCCTACTTTGTCCCCTTCAGTCTGTGCTTAAATCAAGAGCTAGTGACCTATTTAAAATGAATATCACATGCTGCTCAAAAACTTGTGATGGTTCCCTGTTTCATTTAGAATGAAAGCCAACATCTTTAAAGTAGCCTACAAACCCCTGCATGATCTGCCCCACTCCCTTAGTGCGCTGACTTCAGTTTCTATATTCCTTCTTACTTCCTCGGTAGCCTTTTTGCTATTCCATAATATGCCAAGAATCTCCCACCTCAGGTTCTCCTTATCTGGAATGCTTTCTCCCCCAGGCATCAGTAGGGTTTACCCTTTCACCTTTGGACCTTTACTCAAATATCAATTTCTCAGACTTTCCTTGGCCACCTTATTTAAATTGCTGTGTTCTCCCATTCCTCCTATTTTCCCTTTTTATTTTTCCCCTTTGCACTTTTCAAAATTGAACATACTACGTGTTTTACTTATCTTGTTGTTTTTATCTATCTTTTCTTACTGGAGTAGAAGAACTCCGAGGGCAGAGCTGTTTTTCTGCTTTATTCTCCATCTGCAGTGCCTAGAACAATATATGGCACATAGTAAATATTTGCTTAATGAGTGAATGGATTAATGAATTAATCCAGTTACACACACTCACCTTCCAGTTTTGAGAACTCCCTGGGCCACCACTGGGTGTTTACAAATGCTCTTTGTTCTGCTTGAGATGTGTTCTCTGTCCCCCAGTTACCTTTCATTAGGATAATGCTTCCCATTCTTCACGTCTCAGCTAAATCATCAGTTTCTCAGGGAAACCTTTCTTTCAGATCTTTCAAATTTATGTCAAATATGAGGCTTCAAAACACCATAAAACTCTCTTTCATAGTACGTATTATGATTGTATTTTACATTTGTTTGTTTAGTACTTTAATGTTTCCCCAGTGAGACCTAAACTCCTTAAAGATAGTACCTTGACTTTCTTTTACTCACCATAATATCCCCATTACTTGAGGGTTGGAGGTCAGTCAATATTAGTTGAATGAATATAAGATATTTCCTACTCACCTTGCATCATAAGGAAGTTTATTTTCTTCTTTTCTCTTTCTGCTTTTTCTTTGTTTTATTACTGATTTTGTGTAACTGATTTTTATCATGCCTTTGAGTAGAAAAACCTTTCCCTTGAAGCAAAATGAATGACTTTAAAATGATATGAAAATGTTTTGAAAGTACTACTACAGTGGCAACTTCTCTTTCTTTTTTAGGGAGATGAGGACCATGTTGTTAGTTTATGTTATGAGACCATTCGTGATAACCATTCAGTATTACTTTTCTGTCCGTCAAAGAAATGGTGTGAGAAGTTGGCAGATATCATTGCCTATGCGTTTTACAGTCTACACCATCAAGCTGAGGGTAAGTTACTGATAGCAGTGAAAGCCTCCATACTTAGGACATTTGCTTGAAAGTAATGTTAATAATTATATTAGCAAAGCATGGCTCTCTTTCATCATTGCCACCACCTGCCTACTGTATACTCCTTTGTAAAACTATGCTTTTGTGACTAATCATCTCCTTATCCTCCTTACAGACAATGTGTACACACATTTAGATTAATCTTCAGAATTTTAAAATGTTGGATTTCTACAGATATATACTGAGGTTCTTCATCTAGGATCCATGAGCTTTGAGAGGTTGACCTCAAAGCCCCTAAATTGTATAAAAAACTTCACATATACACATTTTTTGGGGGAAAGCAGTCATATCTTTTTTATATTTCCAAACTGTAACTCTAAAAAGAATCATACACACACACACACACACACACACACACACGTACATATACATATATACACATGTATTGGGTTGGCCAAAAAGTTTGTTCATAACATCTTATGGAAAAAGCCGAATGAACTTTTTGGCCAACCCAATATTTTAAAAGCTTTACTGAGGTGGAATTTATGTGGAATAAAATGTACCCACTTGAAGTGTGTAACTTCATGAATTTTAACAAATGTGTTCACCTGTTTAACTCCCCCACTGTGATCAACATGTAGAACATTTCTGTCACTCTAAAATGTTCTCTTTTGCTGTCAATCTCCTCCCTCTATCCCCAGCTTCAGGCAACCACTCATATATTTTCTGTCACTCTAGATTAGTTGTGTCTTCTAAGAATTTCATGTAGTAAATGAAATCATATTGTGTGTGTGTGTCTTTTGTGCCTGGATTCTTTTACTCATCATAATATTTTTAAGATTCATCCAGATTGTTACTTTTATCAATTTGTTTCTTTTTTATTGCTGAGTATTGATCTAGTATATTGCTATAACCATTAGTATATATTTTTACTGATTCTAGGATGAGTACTAGCTTATGGTCCCTTGGGGTCAAAGATAAGTGTAGGGAAGACAGAGACCAGTTCTAGTTACAGAATACTGTGATATTTTATGACTTTGTTATGACAGTGGCATCTTGAGGACAGGTGATGGATATCTCAAGCCTAGCTCCAATAAGTAAACTTTGCCTGAAGTTATATTGGGTAGACTCTGATCCAACGTTTTAATATCTCTTCTAGTTCCCTCTTAATTGATACTTTCTTATTATGCCAACTTATATTTTTTATGTGAACCATGATAACTTACATTTCTTAATAACCAGAAACATTATTAATATTTTCTTTGCTTGAGGCTCTGTTATTTTGATTTATAGCAGTGGTTCCCAAATCCTAGTGCTTAGACTGGAGCCTGGGTTATGATGAACTTTTCACCAGAAAAGTAAAGACATGGCAGCACATTTTTCATAAAGATGAAGTTTAAATTTTGAAATTATCCCTACTGATTTTTTATGTTAAAATAACTTTTTTTTTGAAATAAGGAATCAATGATAATTTTAAAAAAATTTTAAATTGTTCTTAGAGAAATAAAACTTTGGCAACCCTCTATGGATCCTCAAAATTTGAGGAAAAGTTTACCTAAAAGATTTAAAAATATATAAAATATAAGATACATTCTATGAGAAGGTTTACTAGTTCAGAAATCCAAAATTCTAAGAAATTCTTTAAGCAAACATAGTTCTTGCATCTAAGAAGGTCTTCTGGGGGAAGTTACACATAGAGGCAAAAACAGAGGGTAATGTATGATTAATTACCACATTGGTGCCAAAAAGGCTAGAAGAATTGTCATTTAGAACTAAGCTCCTATGTGATTCTGACACTGCTGGTTTGGGGGGTGGGGCACACTTTGAGCGAGGATTTTGATTTTTAGTCTCTGAGTGGTAGTATCTGTAATTTTCTCCTTCCTTCAGCTGTTTCTTTGATCTCCTCCTGTGGGCTTGATCTCACCCTAATATAGTGTTTCCTAAACTTTGGTACACATTAGAATTGCCTGGGGAGATTTAAAAATCGTTATGTCCAGGTTGCATCGCATCACAAAGTCCAGAGGTGAATGCCAGGCATCAGTATTTTTAAAAGATGTCCAGGTGATTTTTTTTTTTTTTTGTGGCGGTACGCGGGCCTCTCACTGTTGTGGCCTCTCCTGTTGCGGAGCACAGGCTCCGGACGCACAGGCTCAGCGACCATGGCTCATGGGCCCAGCCGCTCCGCGGCATGTGGGATCTTCCCGGACCAGGGCACGAACCCGTGTCCCCTGCATCAGCAGGCGGACTCTCAACCACTGCGCCACCAGGGAAGCCCCGTCCAGGTGATTATTATAAGTAGTAGTTTCAGAACCATTGCCCTCTGTCATGACTCAGGCAGATAGCAGTTAAAGAGGTCCAAGGGGAGGTGACAGTGTTGATGATTTTTTTGTGACAGGATTGGTAAGATCATCTGAACTTCCACCAGTGATACTGGAACAAAAGGGCCTCCTAGAAGTGATGGATCAGTTAAAACGTTTGCCTTCAGGACTGGACTCTGTATTACAAAAAACTGTGCCATGGGGAGTAGCATTTCATCATGCAGGTATCCGTATTTATAATATGTTATTAAGAAGCCCCCTCCAAGAATCCTTATAATTTCTTCATTTTTATATTTGATTTGCATTTGATTTCTTGTTAACCACACTTAATACTCTTAGATTTTATTTTAAGAAATTGTGTGATTAAGGTTAAACAAGAATAACATGTAGGTTTACTTATCTGTATGGTATATAAATACTGGATATAAGCTTTTTTGTACCATTGGGGAAATGAATTCTAAAATTATTACCTTTCTATACTTTGTTTTCTTAAAAATTAGGTTAGAGTGGTACTTGCTATCCTAATTTTATGCCACTCTGCTTCCTTTTATCTCAAGGGGTATTGGAAATATTCTCACGAGTATATCAAAATCAAATTAAGTTTAGAATTTGTCGTATTGTATTTTGAGAGGGCTACAAGTGTTTAAAAACCAAATACCTAGGTTGTCAAAATTGCAAGGGTTATGACAGTCACCGAATTAAATAATTTCTTTCAGGGTATGATCTGTCAATGATGATATATGCTGAGGATATGATTAAGAATATATAGTTTCTGGGGAGTGGGAAGGGTAAGCTGTGACAAAGCGAGAGAGAGGCATGGACATATATACATTACCAAACGTAAGGTAGATAGCTAGTGGGAAGCAGCCGCATAGCACAGGGAGATCAGCTTGGTGCTTTGTGACCGCCTGGAGGGGTGGGATAGGGAGGGTGGGAGGGAGGAAGACACAAGAGGGAAGAGATATGGGAACATATGTATATGTATAACTGATTCACTTTGTTATAAAGCAGAAACTAACACACCATTGTAAAGCAATTATACTTCAATAAAGATGTAAAAAAGAAAAAAAGAATATATAGTTTCTATGATTAGGAACTTAACCTTTTCAATTTATTTAAAATTTTTATCGTGCTATATATAAATAAATTTTTAAAATATATATATATATACCCATACACACAAACACATAAAAGAATATTTTCATTGTATATAACTTATAATGCATACTAGTAAAATGAATACCGGTGGACCCACAACTTATTTACAAACTAGAATCCCAATCCTTTTGATTTTTCTTAAAATAAAAGAAAATAAAAAATAAGCCACATAAGTGTGTATTCTATATGCTGTTTTTCATTTACTCATGTATTTATTTTTCAGACATTTATTTATGTGTCTCACCATGGTGTTGGATAGACCCTGCAGATACTGTCATAAGGCATGTCTCTACCTTCAAGGAGTTCTTGTCTAGAGCAGGGGTCAGCAAACTACAGTCTGCTGGTCAAATCCAGCTGTTTTTGTAAATAAAGTTTTATTGGAACACAGTCTTGCCCATTTGTTTTGCGGCTGCTTTCATGTGACAGTGGTAGAGTTGAGTAGTTGCAGCAGAGACCATCTGTCCTGCAAAACCTAAAATATTTACAGATAAAGTTTGACAACCCCTGGTCTAGAAGATGAGATAGAAGTACAGTATACAGTACAAGGGTTGGCAGATTATACTCTTAAATTGGTAGACTTTGATTACTTCTTTGTTTACAGTCATAACAATAGCTTGAAAAAAATCTTTACATGCTTGTAACAGATTCTCGGATCCATTTATAAGTGATCAAGTACAATATTTTCATTATATGTTAATAAATATATGCTATTGTAATTTCTTTTTTTTAGGTCTTACTTTTGAGGAGAGGGATATCATTGAAGGAGCCTTCCGTCAAGGTCAGATTCGGGTCTTGGCAGCAACTTCTACTCTTTCATCTGGGGTGAATTTACCTGCACGTCGTGTAATCATTCGGACTCCTATTTTCAGTGGTCGACCTCTAGATATTCTTACTTACAAGCAGATGGTTGGTCGTGCTGGCAGGAAAGGAGTAGACACAGTAGGTAAGTGAGTTTGAATTTTGTAATAGTGTTGCTGAAGGACAGTGTCAGTCTACCTGAAATTGAATGGCAACCCATTTCTTATCATGCTGTATTTCTTTGTTATCCAAAACACTAATGTCATCCTTTTGGATTTGTTTAATATTTATATGACTATAACTTAAAATTTTCATATCATCAACTATTGATTGTCTAGTAATGTAGAATCAAGATTTTCTTTTGTATTATATACAGTGAAATGATTCAGTATTATGTTAGATGACATCACATTAGCTGTAAGATGACTTAATTTCCAGTATCATCTACTATTTTGTGCTAGTGAAGGGATTAATTTATATGGGTATTAATTCTGTTTAGGTGCCTGCTGTAAGAGTTCAAATAGGGATGCTGAGAGCTGGGAAGTACTCGCACACTTTTGGAATAGGAACTTCATGTACCCTCTTTCTCTTTCTAAATTGGTGCTGGCTCTGAAAACACTTTTTCAGTTTCTTATTTTGTATCAACAAGTAATGATAATATTACCAGCAATGCAAACAAAACTTTTGTCTTAAGCAATAGGGAAGAGGCTTGTTTGAATTAAATATGAAGATAGCAGCAAATATTATTTCTTGCCTGCTACATTATTCTGAGTATGACTAAATTGTTGAGTCTTCTAACATTAAAGAACTTTGAGAGGAACATTCTCTGTCACACTTTCTTTCTTCTAGTTTGTTTTTCCGTGTTCAGCAGTATAGTTTCTATCTTGTGGTATAAGATGGCTATTCCAGTCTCTGTTATCACATCTGCATTTCAGTCATCAGGAAGGAGAGATGAGGAAGTAAAGGGCCCATCCTACCCTTTAAGGACACTTCCCAGAAGTTGCACTTAGTATTTCTCTTTACACACAATTGGCCAGAACTAAGTCATATGTTTACATTCCCTGACTACAGGGAAGCTGGTGAATATAATCTAGCTGAGTGACCCTGTGTTCATCTAACATTTAGGGGTTTTATTAAAGAAAGAATGAGAGAATGGCTATTAGGGGCAAGTATTAGTCTCAGCCCTAGTAGCAAATGATTCGTCTGTATGTAATCCCTGAAGGGCCACTGGTCTGCCTCACTTTTAAGCCCTAAGAAGTTTGTTGATTAAACAAACCTTCCAACTCATTGGATTTCTCTTACTAAAGGCATCAAAGAAGTTTATCCTACTTCTGTCTCTTACTTTATCTACGAAATATGCAGATTACATTTATGTGTTTTAAAAGGGCGGGAGGAAGAGCTAAGAGGCTTCCTTCTCATTCCTAACTGCCTCCTTCTGTCCTTCCTCCAATTTTCATTTCTCAGTAGACTCACAACTCTGGAGAGTGGAGTGTAAGTTCATTTTACATAGATACTCTTCTTTCAAGGCCAGAGGGTCTTCAAGGTGATGTAAAGATAAGGAGGTTTTATTTGCCTTGCTATGTTCTTAGCTTGTGCTTATCTTTCTCATGGGGAAGAATAATAGGAAGGTTGGCACCCTGGACTCATATCAAGCCTTAAATCAGATAACATTCAAACAATACTAAAATATACCACAACAACTTTGTTTCTGAGGTCTTGGAAACTTCTGAGATTTTGACTTTGCATAATGTTCCATTTTAGGTGGCATATGGCTTGCTCAGAATTTCTTTAAGTGGAGAATGTGCAAATAAAGGGTTTCATATCAACTATGAAGATTTAAATACTTGGTCATTCTTTTTGTAGCATTTTTGTAACTTCTTTGCATTTTATAAATGATATTAATATTTCCTGGATAGTTCATGGAGTTTTATTTAGATGACTCTTTAATCTCTCTTTGGATTTTTTGGAACCTTCCAGTGTAGGATGATGGTGCTTTGTGCCAAAACAGTGACTTGCAGTTAAAAAGTTTGCAGATCTATCTATATCAAATCTATGAATGATTTGACTCTAATTGACTTCTCAATTATAATATGGATACAGCCTCACTAGGCAGGTGGGAATGGGATCTGGACATATATACTGGCATTATTTTGGGCATTTTCATAAATCTTGCTCATCCTGAAAAAGGGTTGTCTATTTTGTTGAAGAATCAAAGCCTGGAAGAGCTTTACACTGCTCAAAGTGGCTTTTTAACCTTGTTGCTAATGCTAGTTGATCCATTTTCTAGGTAGTTTTTTTGTTTTAAGCTGGGTTGTTTTATAGTTATCACAAGAGCCAGGTGGTATATTTTATTCAGCTGGCTTTTGTTTGTTTGTTCTGATGGCACCTATGTTTTTGTAGTTATATTTGGGGTAAATAACCAATGGTTATCAAGTTTATAGTTCCTTATATTTTTCCTATCTTGATTCTCAATTTGGCAGTGTTAAGAAAGCATCATCTGTATTTTCTCTCTGCCTGGGTGGTTAGTATAGTCCACCACAATCCTACTGTTATTTCTGTTTTTCTCTAATGCAAATGGCCTTCATTTTGCCTGTTGAATATCTTATTTACTGCCTCCTTTCATTGGATTCATTTTTGAAAAAAAAATAGTTTTCTCTAGTTTTAATTGTTGTAATAAGTGTTTATGTTTGTATAAATTGTATATTTTTTTTCATTTTTGAAAAAAAAATAGTTTTGAAAAAAAATAGTTTTCTCTAGTTTTAATTGTTGTAATAAGTGTTTATGTTTGTATAAATTGTATATTTTTTTTCTTAGTGACTTTTTTTAAGGTTTAATTTTTTTTTTTTTTGGTGGCTGCGTTGGGTCTTTGTTGCTGCATGCGGACTTTCTCTAGTTGCGGTGAGTGGGGGCTACTCTTCGTTGCAGTGCGCAGGCTTCTCGTTCCGGTGGCTTCTCTTGTTGTAGAGCATGGGCTCTAGGCATGAGGACTTCAGTAGTTGCAGCACGTTAGCTCAGTAGTTGTGGCACGCGGGCTCTAGAGCACAGGTTCAGTAGTTGTGGAGTACGGGCTTAGTTGCTCCATGGCATGTGGGATCTTCCCAGACCAGGGATGGAACCTGTGTCCCCTGCATTGGCAGGCAGATTCTTATCCATTGTGCCACCAGGGAAGTCCTGTATATGTATTTAATTAATAAGTGCTTTCACATATTTTTGTTCACTTGATTGTTTCAATAGCCTAAAGCATTTAAATTAGTGAGTGTTATAATGTGATTTCTAGGTATCTGTTAATATTTTTGATTTTATATTATCATCATGTATAACTGATACTGAACTCAGGTTTGGCTACTCATTACACGATAGGCCAGTAAGTCAAGTGACAAGGTGTTCAGTCAAGGAAAGTGACTTTATTCGAAAAAGCCAGCTAACTGAGAAGGAGAAGATGGTGGACTAGCGTCCTTAAAAACGATCTTAACATCTTGGTGCAGGCAAAGAGCTTTTAAAGTCAGTGTGAGGGAGGGTGCTTCTGGGTGCATGAGCAGCTTTTGCACAATTCTCGGATTGGTTGGCATCAAGGTGAAGTTTCAAGCATCACCAGTTTTCTGGGTTCAGCTGGTCTGGGGTCTACATGCTTGTAGTCAGCAGTTTTCATCTGGGGGTCTGCTTCCTATAGAACAACTTAGGAACGTGTGTTAGACCTTTTATCTATATCTTTCAGGGAACTGAGAGTTCGGTGACTCTGCTTTGTGGCTGGTTTATAGTCTAAATTGTTACCAGTTTCCTGGCCCAACAGCTATTCTTTGTTTCTACACCTTCGCATTTCCTAATCATTAACTCTTTTTTTTATTTATTTATTTTTTTATTTTTTTAACATCTTTATTTGGGTATAATTGCTTTACAATGGTGCGTTAGTTTCTGCTTTATAACAAAGTGAATCAGTTATACATATACATATGTTCCCATATCTCTTCCCTCTTGCGTCTCCCTCCCTCCCACCCTCCCTATCCCACCCCTCCAGGCTGTCACATCATTAACTCTTGAGCCAGCCTTTTGAGACTGAGGGGAGGCCTGGGAGCTTTTTACTTCAAAGGACAGGGACACAGGGACTGGTATGCAGTTTCATAACCAGTAATAAATTGCATCTGCATTTTCCTTTATAGTTTTCAAAATATCTATTACTATTATATACTTAATTATTCAATAACAATAGTTAATCCTGTAGGGAAGGAAAAAACTTTTCCTCTACCCTCTTAGGTTCTATGCCTAGTGCCTGCAAATGAAACTGACAAATTACAGATTAACAGGAAAAAAGCCATACATATTTGACTTGATGTTAATATTTAATTTTTTACATACACAGAGTCCCTAATAGAAAAATAAAAATCTAAAGAAGCAGTTAGATGCTGGGGGCTTATATACCCTTTTAACAAAGGTTGATGAATTGTAGAGAAGTGACAAGACAAAGGAAAAGGGGTTTGGGCTTCTAGGGGGTGGTACATTGTGGGAAGGTAGATATATGCTGGAGTTTAATGCAAGTTAAGGTTTCTTTAGTGAGGTTTGTGCACACCCATCTCAATACTGACTTTTTGTCTCCAGTGATAAGAATTGTCCTCCTGCTGTGAGAGACAGGAAGGGGAACACCTTCACAGAGAAATTTATGTCCTGCTTCTAAGCAAATAAGGAGAAAGCAAAGAGCTCTTTCTATGTTTGCTGCTTCCCAATTGGCTTCAGGTCAAAATAATCCTTATGCTAAAGTGGCATATTTTGGTGTAGCATATTCTGATCCCCTTCAATCCAAAATTCAGAAAATAAAAACATTAGTGATAATTATATGACTATAACAACCACTATCTCTTGTCTCCTTTTAAACAAGCCAGTTTAAATTCTCTTTAGCAGGTATTTTATGTAAACGTGTTGGGATTCTGCAACTGTATAGTTTTTTTTGATTATAGGTGAGAGTATCTTAATTTGTAAAAACTCTGAGAAATCAAAAGGTATCGCTCTACTTCAGGGATCTCTAAAACCTGTTCGCAGCTGTTTGCAAAGACAAGAAGGAGAAGTAACTTCGAGCATGATAAGAGCTATTCTGGAGGTAAGAGAGAGTTCACTAAATCACCATTTGCTTTTTTGTTCCTGTAGTACAATGATAGAACTTTAATATGTGAGAAATCTTAGTTTTGTGTTTCTTTATGAGATTATTTATAGCCTTCCCAAGTCTGAACCTCTTCTACTTTATATAGTTATTTCCTGGAGTTTAATACAGCTAGTGCCATACGAATCTACTTCAAAACAGTGTATTAAATCACAAATGCCAGATGGTTATTTTTTAGATGTTCTTTATTATTTTCTGAATTTAAAAAAATGATGACAGGGCTTCCCTGGTGGCGCAGTGGTTGAGAGTCCGCCTGCCGATGCAGGGGACACGGGTTCGTGCCCCGGTCCGGGAAGATCCCACATGCCGCGGAGCGGCTGGGCCCCTGAGTCGTGGCTGCTGAGCCTGCGCGTTTGGAGCCTGTGCTCCGCAACGGGAGAGGCCACAACAGTGAGAGGCCCGCGTACTGGAAAAAAAAAAAAAAAAAAAAATGATGACAAAAATGGACCATAGTTCCTCCATCCAGATAATACCTGTTGACATTAAAATAAAATTAAATTACAAATACACAATTAGAAGTTGCAAACTTTTACAGACGGAAGTATCTAAAGTGAAAAATAAAGCCTTTTGCTCAGAGTCCTCAAAGATAACCCCTTTTAACTGTTTAATGTATTCATCCAAAAAAGTTTCTATTCCTATACCAGCATGCCTTGCTGTTGGTTTCATTGCTGGTGCTGGAGGACTGGTATTGTACTCATTCTCGTTTTTTCCCCTTTAGCTCTGTTTGAAAAAAAAAAAGAAAGTAATTGATAGCACAGGGTAGGTAAGACTGTAGAAAGTAGGCACTCATACAGTGCTGAAACTCTTTTGGAGAGAAACGTGGCCATACCTACTAAGAATTTTTTTAAAAATGCACAAAGACATTTATCCAGCAGATTCACATCTAGGAATTTTACCTAGGGATGTATTTGTGAAATTTCATCAAATTAAAGATACAAGAATGTTTATTATAGCTCTATTGGTAATAAGAAGAAACTGGAAACAACTAAAATACTATTAAAACTAAACAAATCTTGGTAAAACTATGCTTTGCTGTCATTAAAAAGAATGAAATAGCTCTGTTTAGACTGATTTGTTATGTTTCCAGTATACTTTAAATGACAGAAGACAAGGGGCAGATTAGTATATGTAATAGAATAGTTTGAGGAAAATGATATCTATAAGATGCCACTTTCATCTTTTTCTACACTGATTCTCACCCCTCTTCTAGGTGGGGAGTATTCAATGCTTGCATTCATATATGCCCACATATTTAAAAAAGGAAGGATGAGAAGAATTGATTTGGTTCATGGCCATGAACCATCAACACCCCCTTTATATTATATATGTTATATACTTATAGATGTATATTATTTAATTATGTTGTTAATTCCCACATTTCAGATAGATAATGATTCATTTATTTTCATTTATGAGAACATGCTATATCTACTTTTAAGGAAAACTTTTCATGTTGTCAGTAGGTGTTATCTACCTTTGTAATGAATGATGGTGGAAGAGTTAATAAAGAGTCTCTACATTAAGATGCTGATAATATTTTAAGGGAACAAAGTTATTTCTTTTATATTTTGAGGACCTATGTGTCTTATTAAAAAGTTACAGAATATTTCAAACCTCTTGTCTCAGATAATAGTTGGTGGCGTGGCAAGTACATCACAGGACATACAAACTTATGCTTCTTGCACATTTTTGGCTGCAAGTATGAAAGAAGGGAAGCAGGGAATTCAGAAAAATAAAGATTCTGTTCAACTTGGAGCAATTGAGGCCTGTGTAATGTGGCTACTAGAAAATGAATTCATCCAGATTACTGAAGCTAGTGATGGAACAGAAGGTAAATTATTCTTAATTGCAGCTTACTCACTTTTTCACCTTTAGTGATTTAGAGTATCTAAGACTGCTTAGTAAAAGGAAATTGACTTTTTCAGCAGTATAAAAGGAAACTGACTTTTCAACTCATTTTTAGTAAATCAGTGCTGTGTTCAGCAACATCAGACAATTAGCATAGAGCCTGCTAATAAATATCCATGCATTGGATTCTGTTTGTAAAATTTATCAGAGTCTTAAAATGTTAATTATAGAATGCCAAAAGACAGCATTTGTTTTATTTTATTTTTAACATTTGGTCCTTTATTTCTCCACCCCCAATCCCAAATCAGGAAGTGTGTATCATCCAACACATCTTGGTTCGGCAACTCTTTCTTCTTCACTTTCTCCAGTTGATACTTTAGATATTTTTGCTGACCTCCAAAGAGCAATGAAGGGCTTTGTTTTAGAAAATGATCTGCATATTGTTTATCTGGTAAGTTCTGCTTTCTTCATTATTATATTTGTGAAAATGGGGAGAAAATACCTATAAGAATCCTGAGCATCAAAGATACCCTAAGGGAATATCTTGCCTGCTTCCCTTGACTAGGTAGTACTGGTGGGAGTAGAGAAGAAGTAAGAAGAATTGTTGTAAAGTAATAAGCTAAATGTTCTAGTGACCTTTTCAATCTACTTGCCTACTTGTCTTTTTTCTCCAACTTTCTTTCAAAAAGTATTTGAGGTGACGTAAGAACACAGCAAAGGACAATGAGATATCTGGAAATTAAAGATAAGATCATAATGTAAAACTCAAGCAAATGTTGGTACATAAACAAGAACACCATTAAGTCATGTACAGTTTTTGTGCCCAACATTGGTTCTGGGCTGTCTAGCAGCTGTAGCAAAGAGGGAAGCTTTGTTAGTCTCAATATTCATAAGATAAAAAACAAAAAAATTTAGGAGAAGCATTGCATTTTATTGCCTAAGAGAAATGTCTTATAAAGATACTATGGGACTTAGATTCTTGATAAAATATTTATAGTAAATGCAATTAGGAATTTTAAAAGTTTGTCTACATTAGGTAATCTTTTATAAATGTTATTTCTTATAACAAATATTTTTGATAAGAATTGAGTAAAATAAAGTTTGAGATCATATTCTCTGGGAAGAACCTGACCAGAAATAAATACTTAATTTTGCAATTAAGAGCAGATGTAGGGACTGGTGTAAGCAAGATGGTGGTATAGGAGATCCCTGGCTCTAGTCCTCATCAAAAATACAGATTAGCAACTATTCACAGTCAAGAATGCCTTTCTGAAAATCCCAGAACCTGGTGGTGAGGTTAAAACACTCTCTTAGAGCACAAAAACTGAGAGAGGCCACATTCGAACACTAAGAACAGTGGTTTCACTTTGACTCTGTTGCCCCTCCTTCAAGCAAGCACAGTGCCACACTGAGGCATCCAGTTTCTCCAGTGGGGTGAAGAGAGTCAAGGTAGTCATCCAGTTTCCTCAGCATTCTGGAGTATTCCCTGGGAAGGTCACTTCTGTCTCGCCTCATGGAGAACCCTGGGAGAATTGGCAAGGCTAGACCACCAAGGGTCAGCTAGTAACAAAAAAGTGGGCGGGGCTCACAGTGACCAGTGTGTGGATCATGGCAGTGGCTCTGCATCTCTCCTGGCCACCTCACCCAATCAGAGAGGCCAGTAAGCGATTCCACTCACTGTGGCATCAGAATGATGTCCCCATCTGGCCAGGAAGCAGGGTGAGCAGTTCTGCCCAGCTGGCATCCCTGGCTAGTGGCCTGTGCATAATCCTCAATGTATATTTATACATTTTTATTTTTTATAATTTTGGGAGAATTTGTGGAGGGAAAAAGTAGTAACAGAGCCAGATTAAGAATGTGATTTATGAGCTCTTAATAAAGGTCATAATAAAAACCTTTTAATTAAAAAAAAAAAAAAAAAGAGAGCCAAGCCAGCAGCCCCACCAGACTGCAGAGCTTGCTTGCAGTCTTGCCTGACCAGGGACCCTGACTGTGGAACATAGCCTGGAGTCCTGCATGAACACAGAGTTCATCCTGTGGGCAACCCAACTGTGGAGCACAGTCTCTGTCTACACCTGAACATGGAATCCAGCTAATAGCACCAACCAGCCAGGGAGTACAGTTTGTTCCTGCCTGACCAGAGAACCCAAGCAGCAGCCCTCCCCAACCTCAGAGCTCAGCCAGTGGTCATGCCTATCCATGGACCCCAGCTAGCAGTTCCACCTGACCAGGCAGCTCAGGCAGTGGTCCTGCCTGAATGCAGAGCTGAGCCAGTGGCCCCACCCAACCAGAGGCCCTGCCTGCCCTCCTATGGACTCTAGCAGCTGGCCCTTTCTAGAGCCCCAAGCTAGCCTGACTAGTGAAGGTCTTTCTCTGCCAGAGCAAATGTGAGGATTGGAAGAGGAGACTGCTTCCTCAAATGCACAGACACCAACACCAGAATGCAAGAATAATGAAGAATCAGGGAAACATGACACCACCAAAGAAACTAATAAAGCTCCAATAACCAAACTTAAAGAAATAGAGATCTATGAACTGACTGACCAAGAATTCAGACTAATCCTTTTAATGAAGTTCAGTTACTACAAGAAAACACAGATAGGCAACAGAACAAAATAAAGAAAACAATACATGAACATAATGAGAAGCTCAACAAAGAAACAGAAACCGTTTTTAAAAAGCCCCCCAAGCCCCCTAAAACCCAGAAATCCCAGAGCTGAAGAATACAATGAGTGATCTGTAAAATTCAATAGAGAGCTTCAAAAGCAGACTTGATCAAGCAGAAGAAGGAATCAGTGAACTCAAAGATAGGTCATTTGAAATTATGCATCCAGAGGAGGGGGGGTGGGGGTTGGGGGGATGGAAAGAATGAAGAGTGAAAAAACCCTGCAAGACTTACGGGATGCCGTCATATACATTATTGAAGTCCAAGATGGAGAAGAGAGAGAGAAAATGGCAGAAAGTCTATTTAAAGAAATAATGGCTAAAAACATGCCAAATATGGCGAGAGATATGGACATGAAGCTAAAAGGACCCCAAACAGGTACAACCCCAAAATGACTTCATCTAGACACAACAAACTGTCAAAAATCCAAGAATCAGAATTTTGAAAGCAACAAGAGAAAAGACTCTTGTCATGTACAAGGAAACCTCAAAAGGCCATTAGTGGATTTCTTAGCAAAAACTTTCCAGAGAGAATGGTATGATATATTGAAAATATTTAAAGAAGAAAACTGCCAACTAAGAATGCTATACCAAGTAGTTCTGTCCTTCAGAAATGAAGGTAAGATAAAGACTTTCCCAAACAAACAAAAGGTGAGGAAATTCATCACCACTGGACGTGCATTATAATAAATGTTAAAAGGAGTTCTTCAAGCTGAAATGAAAGGATGCTAATTAACAGTGTAAAAACATATGAATGTATAAAACTCACTGGTAAAGGTAAATTTATAATCAGATTCAGAATTCTGAATGTAATGGTGGTATGCAAATCACTTTTATATAAAAGTTAAAGACAAACATTGAAAATAACTATAATTACAATAATTTGTTAATAGATACATAAGATAAAATGTAAATTGTAATATTAAAGGCATAAAATATGAGGGGATGGAGAAGTAAAAGCATAGAGTTTTTGTATAGCATCGAAGTTAAGTTGTTATTAGCTTAAAATAGGATTTTATAACTATGTATACAATGGAATATCATTCAGCCATAAAAAAGAAGGAAACCTTGCCATTTGTGACAACATGGATTAACGTGGAGGGTGTTGTGCTAAGTGTAATAAGCCAGACAGAGAAAGAAAAATTTTGTATGGTCTTGCTAATGGAGAATCGGAAAAGTTGAACTCAGAAACAAAGGGGAATTGTGGTTGCCAGGGGCTGGGGTATGGGGGACATGGGGAGGTGTTGGTCAAAGGGTACAAACTTTCAGTTAAAGGCATACCTCCTCGTTTTATTGCACTTTGCTCTGCTTCATTGCGCTTTGTAGATACTGCATCTGTTTTTTAGAAATTGAAGTTTTGTAGTAACCCCACATTAAACAAGTCTTTTGGTGCCATTTTTCGAACACCATTATTTTTATTTTTTATAACTAAAAATTTTATTTTTATTTATTTATTTTTGGCTGTGCCTTGCGGCTTGAGGGATCTTACCTTGCGGCTTGTGGGATCTTAGTTCCCCCACCAGGGAGCGAACCCCGGCCCTCAGCAGTGAGAGCATGGAGTCCCAACCACTGGACCGCCAGGGAATTCCCTAACAGCATTATTTTTAGATTAAGATGTGTGCATGGTTTTTTTAGACATAATACTATTGCATACTTAAGAGACTACTTTTATATGCACTGTTAAACCAAAACATAACTTTTATATGCACTGGGAAACCAAAAAACTTGTGTGGCTCACTTTATTATGATAATTGCTTTATTGCAATGGTTTTTTTTGTTTTTTTGTTTTGTTTTTTTACATCTTTATTGAAGTATAATTGCTTTACAATGCTGTGTTAGTTTCTGCTTTATAACAAAGTGAATCAGTTATACATATACATATGTTCCCATATCTCTTCCATCTTGTGTCTCCCTCCCTTCCACCCTCCCTATCCCACCCCTCTAGGTAGTCACAAAGCACTGAGTTGATCTCCCTGTGCTATATGGCTGCTTCCCACTGGCTATTTTACGTTTGGTAGTGTATATATGTCCATGCCACTCTCTCACTTTGTCACAGCTTACCCTTCCCCCACCCCATATCCTCAAGTCCATTCTCTAGTAGGTCTGTGTCTTTATTCCTGTCTTACCCCTAGGTTCTTCATGACCTTTTTTTTTTTTAGATTTCATATATATGTGTTAGCATATGGTATTTGTCTTTCTCTTTCTGACTTACTTCACTCTGAATGACAGACTCTTGGTCCATCCACCTCACTACAAATAACTCAATTTCGTTTCCTTTTATGGCTGAGTAATATTCCATTGTATATATGTGCCACATCTTCTTTATCCATTCATCTGTTGATGGACACTTAGGTTGCTTCCATGCCCTGGCTATTGTAAGTAGAGCTGCAATGAACATTTTAGTACATGACTCTCTTTGAATTATGGTTTTCTCAGGGTATATACCCAGTAGTGGGATTGCTGGGTCATATGGTAGCTCTATTTGTAGTTTTTTAAGGAACCTCCATACTGTTCTCCATAGTGGCTGTACCAATTCACATTCCCACCAGCACTGCAAGAGTGTTCCCTTTTCTCCACACCCTCTCCAGCATTTATTGTTTCTAGATTTTTTGATGATGGCCATTCTGACTGGTGTGAGATGATATCTCATTGTAGTTTTGGTTTGCATTTCTCTAATGATTAATGATGTTGAGCATTGTTTCATGTGTTTGTTGGCAGTCTGTATATCTTCTTTGGAGAAATGTCTATTTAGGTCTTCTGCTCATTTTTGGATTGGGCTGTTTGGTTTTTGGTTATTGAGCTGCATGAGCTGCTTGTAAATTTTGGAGATTAATCCTTTGTCAGTTGCTTCATTTGCAAATATTTTCTCCCATTCTGAGGATTGTCTTTTGGTCTTGTTTATGGTTTCCTTTGCTGTGCAAAAGCTTGGAAGTTTCATTAGGTCCCATTTGTTTATTTTTGTTTTTATTTCCATTTTTCTAGGAGGTGGGTCAGAAAGGATCTTGCTGTGATTTATGTCATAGAGTGTTCTGCCTATGTTTTCCTCTAAGAGTTTGATAGTTTCTGGCCTTACATTTAGATCTTTAATCCATTTTGAGCTTATTTTTGTGTATGGTATTAGGGAATGTTCTAATCTCATACATTTACATGTAGCTGTCCAGTTTTCCCAGCACCACTTATTGAAGAGGCTGTCCTTTCTCCACTGTACATTCCTGACTCCTTTATCAAAGATAAGGTGACCATATGTGCGTGGGTATCTCTGGGTTTCTGTCAGGTTCCATTGATCAATATTTCTGTTTTTGTGCCAGTACCATACTGTCTTGATTACTGTATCTTTGTAGTATAGTCTGAAGTCAGAGAGTGTGATTCCTCCAGCTCCGTTGTTCTTTCTCAATATTGCTCAGGCTATTCGGGGTCTTTTGTGTTTCCATACAAATTGTGAAATTTTTTGTTCTAGTTCTGTGAAAAATGCCAGTGGTAGTTTGATAGGGATTGCATTGAATCTGTAGATTGCTTTGGGTAGTAGAGTCATTTTCACAATGTTGATTCTTCCAATCCAAGAACATGGTATATCTCTGCATCTATTTGTATCATCTTTAATTTCTTTCATCAGTGTCTTATAATTTTCTGCACAGGTCTTTTGTCTCCTTAGGTAGGTTTATTCCTAGATATTTTATTCTTTTTGTTGCAGTGGTAAATGGGAGTGTTTTCTTGATTTCACTTTCAGATTTTTCATCATAAGTGTATAGGAATGCAAGAGATTTCTGTGCATTAAATTTGTATCCTGCTACTTTACCAAATTCATTGATTAGCTCTAGTAGTTCTCTGGTAGCATCTTTAGGATTCTCTCTCTCTATATAGTATCATGTCATCTGCAAACAGTGACAGCTTTACATCTTCTTTTCTGATTTGCATTCCTTTTATTTCCTTTTCTTCTCTGATTGCTGTGGCTAAAACTTCCAAAACTATGTTGAATAAGAGTGGTGAGAGTGGGCAACCTTGTCTTGTTCCTGATCTTAGTGGAAATGCTTTCTGTTTTTCACCATTGAGGATGATGTTGGCTGTGGGTTTGTCATATATGGCCTTTATTATGTTGAGGAAATTTCCCTCTCTGCCTACTTTCTGGAGGGTTTTTATGATAAATGGGTGTTGAATTTTGTCAAAAGTTTTTTCTGCATCTATTGAGATGACCACATGGTTTTTCTCCTTCAGTTTGTTAATATGGTGTATCACATTGATTGATTTGCGTATATTGAAGAATCCTTGCATTCCTGGAATAAACCCCACTTGATCATGGTGTATGATCCTTTTAATGTGCTGTTGGATTCTGTTTGCTAGTATTTTGTTGAGGATTTTTGCATCTATGTTCATCAGTGATATTGGCCTGTAGTTTTCTTCCTTTGTGACATCCTTGTCTGGTTTTGGTATCAGGGTGATGGTGGCCTTGTAGAATGAGTTTAGGAGTGTTCCTCCCTCTGCTATATTTTGGAAGAGTTTGAGAAGGATAGGTGTTAGCTCTTCTCTAAATGTTTGATGGAATTCACCTGTGAAGCCATCTGGTCCTGGGCTTTTGTTTGTTGGAAGATTTTTAATCACAGTTTCAATTTCAGTGCTTGTGATTGGTCTGTTCATATTTTCTGTTTCTTCCTGATTCAGTCTTGGCAGGTTGTGAATTTCTAAGAATTTGTCCATTTCTTCCAGGTTGTCCATTTTATTGGCATATAGTTGCTTGTAGTAATCTCTCATGATCTTTTGTATTTCTGCAATGTCAGTTGTTACTTCTCCTTTTTCATTTTTAAATCTATTGATTTGAGTCTTCTCCCTTTTGATGAGTCTGGCTAATGGTTTATCAATTTTGTTTATCTTCTTAAAGAACCAGCTTTTAGTTTTGTTGATCTTTGCTATTGTTTCCTTCATTTCTTTTTCATTTATTTCTGACCTGATGTTTATGATTTCTTTCCTTCTGCTAACTTTGAGGTTTTTTTGTTCTTCTTTCTCTAATTGCTTTAGGTGCAAGGTTAGATTGTTTATTCGAGATGTTTCCTGTTTCTTAAGGTAGGATTGTATTGCTATAAACTTCCCTCTTACAACTGCTTTTGCTGCATCCCATAGGGTTTGGGTTGTCGTGTCTCCACTGTCATTTGTTTCTAGGTATTTTTTGATTTCCTCTTTGATTTCTTCAGTGATCACTTCGTTATTAAGTAGTGTATTGTTTAGCCTCCACGTGTTTGTATTTTTTACAGATCTTTTTCTGTAATTGATATCTAATCTCATAGCGTTGTGGTCGGAAAAGATACTTGATACAATTTCAATTTTCTTAAATTTACCAAGGCTTGATTTGTGACCCAAGATATGATCTATCCTGGAGAATGTTCCATGAGCACTTGAGAAAAATGTGTATTCTGTTGCTTTTGGATGGAATGTCCTATAAATATCAATTAAGTCCATCTTGTTTAATGTATCATTTAAAGCTTGTGTTTCTATTTATTTTCATTTTGGATGATCTGTCCATTGGTGAAAGTGGGGTGTTAAAATCCCCTACTATGAATGTGTTACTGTTGATTTCTCCTTTTATGGCTGTTAGTATTTGCCTTATGTATTGAGGTGCTCCTATATTGGGTGCATAAATATTTACAATTGTTATATCTTCTTCTTGGATCGATCCTTTGATCATTATGTAGTGTCCTTCTTTGTCTCTTGTAATAGTCTTTATTTTAAAGTCTATTTTGTCTGATGTGAGAATTGCTACTCCAGCTTTCTTTTGGTTTCCATTTGCCTGGAATATCTTTTTCCATCCCCTCACTTTCAGTCTTCATGTGTCCCTAGGTCTGAAGTGCGTCTCTAGTAGACAGCATATATATGGGTCTTGTTTTTGTATCCATTCAGCCAGTCTGTGTTTGGTGGGAGCATTTAATCCATTTACATTTAAGGTAATTATCAATATGTATGTTCCTATTCCCATTTTCTTAATTGTTTTGGGTTTGCTATTGTAGGTCTTTTCCTTCTCTTGTGTTTCTTGCCTAGAGAAGATCCTTTAGCATTTGTTGTAAAGCTGGTTTGGTGGTTCTGAACTCTCTCAGCTTTTGCTTGTCTGTAAAGGTTTTAATTTCTCCATCAAATCTGAATGAGATCCTTGCTGGGTAGAGTAATCTTGATTGTAGGTTTGTCTCCTTCATCACTTTAAATATGTCCTGCCAGTCCCTTCTGGCTTGCAGAGTTTCTGCTGAAAGATCAGCTCTTAACCTTATGGAATTCCCTTGTGTGTTATTTGTTGTTTTTTCCTTGCTGCTTTTAACATATTTTCTTTGTATTTAATTTTTGATAGCCTGATTAATATGTTTTTTGGCGTGTTTCTCCTTTGATTTATCCTGTATGGGACTCTCTGTGCTTCCTGGAGTTGATTAATTATTTCCTTTCCCATATTAGGGAAGTTTTCTATATAATCTCTTCAAATGTTTTCTCAGTTCCTTTCTTTTTCTCTTCTTCTTCTGGAACCCCTATAATTCGAATGTTGGTGCGTTTAATGTTGTCCCAGAGGTTTCTGAGACTGTCCTCAGTTCTTTTCATTCTTTTTTCTTTATTCTGCTCTGCAGTAGTTATTTCCATTATTTTATCTTCCAGGTCACTTATCCGTTCTTCTGCCTCAGTTATTCTGCTATTGATCCCTTCTAGAGTAGTTTTAATTTCATTTATTGTGTTGTTCATCGTTGCTTGTTTCATTTTTAGTTCTTCTAGGTCCTCGTTAAATGTTTCTTGCATTTTCTCTATTCTATTTCCAAGATTTTGGATCATCTTTACTATCATTATTCTGAATTCTTTTTCAGGTAGACTGCCTATTTCCTCTTCATTTGTTAGGTCTGGTGGTTTTTATCTTGCTGCTTCATCTGCTGTGTGTTTTTCTGTCTTCTCCTTTTGCTTATCTTACTGTGTTTGGGGTCTCCTTTTTGCAGGCTGCAGGTTCGTAGTTCCTGTTGTTTTTGGTGTCTTTCCCCAGTGGCTAAAGTTGTTTTAGTGGGTTGTGTAGGCTTCCTGGTGGAGGGGACTAGTGCCTGTGTTGTGGTGGATGAGGCTGGATCTTGTCTTTCTGGTGGGGAGGTCCACGTCTGGTGGTGTGTTTTGGGGTGTCTGTGGACTTATTATGATTTTAGGCAGCCTCTCTGCTAATGGGTGGGGTTGTGTTCCTGTTTTGCTAGTTGTTTGGCATAGGGTGTCCAGCACTGTAGCTTGCTGGTCGTTGAGTGAAGCTGGGTGTTGGTGTTGAGATGGAGATCTCTGGGAGATTTTCACCATTTGATATTACATGGAGCTGGGAGGTGTCTTGTGGACCAGTGACCTGAACTTGGCTCTCCCACCTCAGAGGCACAGCACTGACTCCTGGCTGCAGCACCAAGAGCCTTTCATCCACACGGCTCAGAATAAAAGGGAGAAAAAGTAGAAAGAAAGAAAGAGGATAAAATAAAATAAAATAAACTAAGATTAAATAAAATAAAGTTATTAAAATAAAATATAATTAATGAAGAAAAAAAATTTTTTTAAGTAAAAAAACAAAAGAAAAAATGGACAGATAGACCCCTAGGAAAAATGGTGAAAGCAAAGCTATACAGACAAAATCTCACACAGAAGCATACACATACACACTCACAAAAAGAGGAAAAGGGGAAAAAATAATAAATCTTGCTCCCAAAGTCCACCTCCTGAATTTGGGATGATTCGTTGTCTATTCAGGTATTCCATAGATGCAGGGTACATCAGGTTGATTGTAGAGATTCAATCCACTGCTCCTGAGGCTGCTGGGAGAGATTTCCCTTTCTCTTTGTTCGCACAGCTCCCGGGGTTCAGCTTTGGATTTGGCCCCGCTTATGCGTGTAGGTCGCCGGAGGGCGTCTGTTCTTCGCTCAGACAGGACAGGGTTAAAGGAGCCGCTGATTCGGGGGCTTTGGCTCACTCAGGCTGGGGGGAGGGAGGGGCACGATGAGGGGCGAGCCTGAGGTGGCAGAGGCCGTCGGGACGTGGCACCAGCCTGAGGTGCGCCGTGCTTTCTCCCGGGAAGTTGTCCCTGAATCCCAGGACCCTGGCAGTGGCGGGCTGCACAGGCTCCCCGGAAGGGAGGTGTGGATAGTGACCTGCGCTCGCACACAGGCTTCTTGGTGGCCGCAGCCGCAGCCTTAGCGTCTCTCATGCCCGTCTCTGGGGTCTGCGCTGCTAGCCACGGCTCGCGCCCGTCTCTGGAGCTCCTTTAAGCAGCGCTCTTAATCCCCTCTCCTCGCACACCAGGAAGCAAAGAGGGAAGAAAAAGTCTCTTGCCTCTTTGGCAGGTCCAGACTTTTCCCCGGACTCCCTCCCAGCTAGCCGTGGTGCAGTAACCCCTTCAGGCTGTGTTCACGCCGCCAGTCCTAGCCAAGCCCTAGCCTCAGCTCCCAGCCCCGCCTGCCCCGGCGGCTGAGCAGACAAGCCTCTCAGGCTAGTGAGTGCCAGTCGGCACCGATCCTCTGTGCGGGAATTTCTCCGCTTTGCCCTCTGCACCCCTTTTGCTGTGCTCTCCTCCGTGGCTCCGAAGCTTCCCCACTCCACCACCCGCAGTCTCTGCCCCTGAAGGGGCTTCCTAGTGTGTGGAAACCTTTCCTCCTTCACAGCTCCCTCCCACTGGTGCAGGTCCCTTTCCTATTCTTTTGTCTCTGTTTATTCTTTTTTCTTTTGGCCTACCCAGGTACGTGGGGAGTTTCTTGCCTTTTGGGAGGTCTGAGGTCTTCTGCCAGCGTTCAGTAGGTGTTCTGTAGGAGTTGTTCCACGTGTAGTTGTATTTCTGATGTATCTGTTGGGAGGAAGGTGATCTCCGCGTCTTACTCTTCCGCCATCTTCCCCCTCTTCCCTCTATTGTAATGTTTTGAACTGAACCCAGAATATCCCCAATGTATGCCTGTGTAAGATGAATAAGTTCTGGGAATTTAATGTACAGCATAGTGATTTTAGCTAATAATACTGTATTGTATACTTGGAATTTGCTTACGGAGAGAATCTTACCACACACATGCACACAGTGGTAACTATGTGAGGTGATAGATGTGCTAATTAACTTGATTGTGGTAATCATTTCACAGTGAATACATATGTCAAATCAGTATATTGTACACCTTAAATATATGCAATTTCATTTGTCAATTATGCCTCAATAAAGTTGGGAAGGGGGAAAGAGCAAATGCATGTGTTTTGATAGGCAAGAGAGTGGGGGGTAAATTTGAAATTATAAGAATTAGGAAGGCTTATCAAGAAATGTATTTCAATAAAAACACTATATAGAGGCGAGCAGAGGAGAAATTTCTGGACAGGGCCTTCCTTCCGTCCCCCCTTCCAGTGAACATGTGTACTACGTGGGTGATAATGTGTTCAAAGTTCTGTGCCTGAGAATGTGTCTAAGGAGAATCTCAAAGCTGGTCTTACCAGTTATCTGGCATGGCCTTATAAATAAGTCTCATTTATTTTACATTGGTTATGATTATGGGCTCTAGAGTCAGACTGCCAGTTTCCTTCTATGAAAATTAGATTTAATGCAAGTTACTAAAATAATTGCTGATAAAACATGTGAGTGAGACTTCTGTAAAACTCTGAAAAAAAATTATAATCTATATGGGAAAACAACTAGAAGGATACTGTTCACAGAGTATTTTGCAATTTTCTTTAATGTCTAATTTCACTTGACCAAAAGAGTAACTGGATTTATGAGACAATGTATTGTGGGTATGGTTTACATAAGAAAGCCATGGTAAATTCTAATCAATAGACTCAAACTCAAAAGACCTTAACCCTATCTCAAAAAATTGCCAAGTTAATGTACATTTATTTTTTTAAATAAAACATTTAAGTTTGCATGTACTATTTTGTTTTTTGAATATTTAAAACATTTATGTGATTCAAAAGTCAGAACTATATAAAAAGGAATACCCAGTGAAGTCTGGCAGCTATATATGTCAATGCTCTGCATGCCGTTTCCTCTTACCTTCATAGATAATTGTTTTCATTAGTTTCTGGTGTATGTCTTTTTCATTGTATAAATATTAGCAAGTGCTAATAAATATTAGCAAGTCCTTAGATACAGTCTCACTTTACCTTTCTTATTCAGAGGATAGTATTCTATATACATTACTTTGTACCTCTTTTTCCCCTTTAACAATATATCTAATATATCTTGGAAATCACTCTTTGTCAGTTCATGGGATTTTTATTCTTTTTATATCTGTATAACCCCATTGTGTATGTGGATAATCCATTGTTTATTCAGTCAGTTCTCTGATGGATATTTGAGTTGTTCCCAGTATTTTGGTATGGCAAATGATGCTGCAGTGAGTAACTTTGGCATATATTATTGTTTAGTTTAGTTTTGATGGAGGTGTATCTTTGCAAAAGAATCCTAGAAGTATGATTACTGGGTCAAGTGTAAAGACATAGGTGATTTTGGTTTTGCATTGCCCTCTATAGCGTTTATATCATTTTCCAGTTTTACCAGTGCTATATGAGAGTGGTTATTTTCCCACAACCTCATAAATAAAATTATATTGTCAAGCTTTTACATTTTTGAGTGTACTTTTAATTTACACTTTTTATTATGAATAAATTTGAACATTTTTTCTATATGTTTAAGGTAGTATTCTTTTATTTTCTATGAGTTGTCCATGTCTTTTGCACATTTTTCTATTGTATTTTTGGTCTTTTTCTTAAGTTTTAACAATTCTTTTACATATATTAGGGAGAGTAGTTCTTTGTGGTATAAATATTTTTCTCCTAGTTTTTCACTTGGCTTTTGACTTTGTTTATTGTGTGTTTTGTATAGCATTTAAAAAAAAATGTAGTTGAATTTTGAACTTTAGAATCAGTGAGAAATGCTTTTCTTGTTCTGAGATTATAAATTCTCTCACATTTTCTTCAAGTAATTATATGATTGTAGTCCCTCTCTTTTGCGCTCTATTCCATTTAGAGTTTATTCTAATATATGGTTCTTCAATTTTATCTTTTTTCATAATGGCTATCTGTAGTCACATCTTTATTTATTAAAAAGATTTGTTTACACACAGTGACTGAAAAATTTTCTTCAGCTTTCATTTAACTTTTTTCTCCAATTTTTATGTACTAATTTGCATTTGTGTTTAGGTGCATTTCTAATTTCCATTTGTTGTTGGATATATTTCTATTTCATTTGTTGACCTGACAACAGACCAATTTTACCAATATGTACACTACTACCTCTGTTTTAATTAAAAGCTTTTGTTGTATTATCTAGTAGGGTTAGTTTCATTGCTCTCCTTTTTTAGTGTTCATAGGTATTCTTACTTACCTCCCTTTTCATATATCGCTTAGAATTAACTTGGTATTTTCATTGGTATTGTTAAATTTATACATTAACATGGAGGAGAACTGACTGACATCCTTTTTAATTTGATTGGTCTTATTTATGAAAAGAGATGTTTTTCTATTTCTTTCAGTCTACTTTGGGGCTTTCAGGAGTGTTCTGAAAATTTTCTCATAGGGAATTTGAGTTTTTTTTAAATAGCTGTGTTGCAATACAATTCACATAGTATATAATTTAAAGTGTACAAGTCAATGATTTTTAGTATGTTCACAGAGTTGTGCAGTCATCAACATCTAATTTCAGAACATTTTCATCACCTCAGAAAGAAACCCTGTACCCATTAGCAGTCACTCCCCATTTTCCTTCAACCTCCTCATCTTCCCCTACCCCTGAGCAACCACCAGTGTGATTTCTGTTTTTCTATAGACTTTCTATTCTATTCTTATTCATATAAATGGAATCATATAATATGTGGTCTTTTATGGCTGGTTTCTTTCACTTAGCATAATGTTTTCAAGGTTCATCCATGTTTTATCATGTATCAGTTCTTAAGTCCTTTATATTGCAGAATAATGTTTCATTGTAGAGATGTACTACATCTTTATCCATTCATCAAAATGATGGACATTTGATATGTTTTTACTTTTTGACTATTATGAGTAATGCTGCTGTTAACATTCATATTCAAGTTTTCGTGGACATATGTTTTGGATTCTCTTAGATATATTTCTAGAAGTAGAACTGCTGGATCATATGGTAACTCTAATTTTAACATTTTGAGGAGCTTCCAAAGTCCTAAAAAGCAGCTGCATAATTTTACATTACCATAAGCAATGTACAAGGGTTCATATTTCTCCACATCTCTCCAATGCTTGTTTTTATCTGTCTTTTTAAGTATATCCTTATGGGCTTGAAGTGCTATCTCATTATAGTTTGAATTTGTATTTCCCTAATGGGTAGTGACGTTGAACACCTTTCCATCTGTTTCTTGACCACATGAATATCTATCTTCCTTAGAAAAATATCTACTCAGATCCTTTGCCCATTTTTAAATTGGGTTATTTATCATTTTATTATTGAGTTGTAAGAGTTCTTTATATATTCTGGATACAAGTCTCTTATGAGATATATGATATGGAAATATTTTCTTGCATTCTGTGGGATGTCTTTTCAAGTTTTTGATTATGTCTTTTGAAGCACAAAGATTTTTAATTTTGATGACAATTAACAATGTTAAGTCTTCCAGTTAGTGTACATGGCTGTCTTCACATTTGTGTAGGTCTTTAATTTCTTTCAACAGTTTTTATAGTTTTCAGAGTACAAGTTTTATATGTCTTTTGTTAAACTTATTCTTAAACATTTTATTGTTTTTAATGCTATTGTAAATGGAATTCCTTTGTTAATTTTCTTTTCAGATTGTTTATTGAAATGTATGAACAATTTTTTAATATTTTGATCTTGTATGCTGCAGCCTATTAAACTTGTTCATTAATTTTAATAGTATTTTGGTGGATTCCTTAGGATTTTCTATATACAAGTTCATATCATTTGCAAATAGAGGTAGTTTTGCTTCTTCCTTTCCACTATAGATGAATTTTATTTCTTTTTCTTGACCTGTCTGGAATCTCTAGTTAAATATGAATAGAGATAGTGAGAGCAGACATCTTTGTCTTGTTCCTGATCTTAGAGGGAAAGTGTTCAGGCTTTCACCATCAAGTATGATGTTAGATGTGGATTTTTTGCACATAGCCTTTATCAGGTTGAGGAATTTACCTTCTATTCCTAGATTGTTGAATTTTTTTAATCACAAAAAGGTGTTAGATTTTGTGACGTGCTTTTTCTGCATCTATTGAGATCATCATGGGATTTTTGTCCATTATTCTATTGATATTACATTATTTGATTTTCAGATATGATATTAATCTTGAATTTTCTGGGTAAATCTCACTTGATCATGTTGTATAGTACTATTTACATGTTGCTAGATTTGGTTTGCTGGTATTTTGTTGAGGATTGTTGCATCTACATTCTTAAGACACATTGGTCTGTAGTTCTTTATTCTCATGATGGTTTTGTGTGGTTTTGAGGTAGTGAATGAATTAGGAAGTGTTCCTCTCTCTTTTTGGAAGAAATTGTGAAGGTTTGCTGTTAATTATTTAAACATTTGGTAATAGATTTCACCAGTCAAGCCATTTGGGCTTAGACATTTCTTTGGAGTACAATTTTTGATTACTAATTCAGTCTCTATTCTTGTTTCAGGTCTATTTAGATTTTCTATTTTTTCTTGAATCAGTTTTGGTAGTTGGTATGTTTCCAGGAATTTGTCCATTTCATCTAGGTTATCTAGTTTGTTGGTATTCAATTGTTCATAGTATTTTTTTATGATTCTTTTTATTTCTATAAGGCAGTAGTAGTGTCCCCTCTTCCATTCCTGATTTTAGTAATTTGAGTATTCTCTCTTTTTCTTGATCAGTCTAGCTAAAGGTTTCAGTATTGTTTCAAAGAACTGTTAACAATACATAAATAAGGAAGCCTGTCTTAGCAGCTTATGTAAGCAAACAAGAACTTAAGCCTTAGTCAATGCACTTGAATCCAAGAAAGTGAAACTTGAGAACAACCAATCACAAAAAGCCAACTAGGTTCTCCCAAATAAGGCAACTGCTGAAGCTATAACCAGTCCTGTAATTGCTTTGATTTTCTTCAGCATCTTCTCTTTAAAAACTTTGCCCCTAGCTCCTGTCCTTAGAGGACTCCTAACTGCCTTTGGTTTGGCACTGCCCAATTCTAATTGGTGCGTGCTCAAATAAACTCTTGAAAATTTTAATGTGTTTCAGTTTACCTTTTAACAGAACCTATTTTGGGTAGGTTGATTTTCTCTATTATTTTTTACTCTCTGTTTCATTAATTTCTGCTCTTTATAGTTTTTTTTTTTTTCCTTCTTGCTTTGGCTTTCCTTTGCCCTTCAATTTGCAGTGTCTTAAGGTGGAAGATTAGGATATTGATTTTAGATCTTTATTCTTTTTTAGTATAGGCATTTATAACTATAAATTTCTTTCAAAGCACTACTTTCACTGTATCCCATAAATTTTGGTATTTTATGTTTTCATTTTTTATCTTCATCTGTTTCAAGGTAGTTTTTAATTTCAATTGTGATTTCTTCTCTGACCCATTGTTATTTAGTAGCATCTTGTTTAATTTCTACATTGTGAATTTCCAAAATTTTTTAAAATTTATTTTTAATTTCATTCCATTGTCAGAAAACATATTTCACATGATTTCAATCCTTTTACATTTATTGAGGCTTGTTTTATTGCCTAGTAGATGGTCTGTCCTGGAAAATGTTCTATGTGGCCTCAAGAAGAATGTGCATTCTGCTGTTGCTGGTTGAAGTTCTACAGATGTCTGTTAGGTCTAGTTGATTTACTGTATCGTTTTCACCTTCTATTTCCTGTTGATCTTCTTAGTTCTTCTTTCCACTGTTGAAAGTGAGGGTATTTAAATCTTCAACTCTTATTTTTGAATTGTCTGTTTCTTCATTTCTGTCAAGTTTTGTTCATGTGTTTCAGAACCCTGTATGTATTTACAGTTGTTATGTTTGTTTGTTGGATGGGTCCTGTTGTCATTATAAAATATTCCTCTTCTGTGAACTTTTTTTTAGAAGTCTATTTTATCTGATATTAGTCTAGTTACTCTGGCTTTGTTATAGTTGTGGCTTGCATATTTTCACTTCCTTTTACTTTTGACCTGTTTGTATTTTTGAATCTGTAATGTGTCTCTTACAGACAGCATATAGTTGGATTCTGGTTTTTTTCTTATCCAATCTGTCAATCTCTGTCTTTGATAGATTATTTAGTCCATTTGCATTTCATGTTACTATTGATGTAGTTGGATTTACATCTTCCACATTTTGTCTGTTTTCTATATATCTCACGTCTTCTTTTGTTCTCTTGCACTTTTACTGATTTCTTTTGAATTAAGCAAAACTTTCTAGTATAACATTTAGATTTCTTTACTTTTTCTCTATATTTTTTGAAGTTATTTTCCCAGTAATTACTCAAGGGGTTAGCATATACAGCTTAAAATTTATACTTACTTAATCCCATTGAGATATAGAAACATTATTCTTGTATAGCTGTATTCCTATTCCTTTTTTTTTTTCTTTTTGGTGCTATTAGTGTTATACATGTTACATCTAATCTACATGTGTTACAAACCCAACAATACATTGTTATAATTGTTATTTTATACAATTTTATGTCTTTAAAGAAGCTGAGAGTAGAAAGGAGAGCAAATGTATACATATAAAATTTGTTATATTTACATTTTTATTTAAGATTTGTGCTTCCCTTTTTTTGTTTCTATGGATTTAGTTACTCTCTCTTGTTATTTCCTACTTCAATATAGCTTTGCTCCCATCTGCCTCCTTTGGGCTGTTATTGTCAAACATTTTGTATTTTTATATGTTTTATACATACTGTTTTGTACAGTTGCTTTTTAAAGTCAGTCAAGAGAAGAAAAGAGGGGAAATATGCAATAATACTGTCTTTACAAGTACCCATGCAATTACCTTTGTTGGCACTCCTTGTTTTTCTGTGTGGAATTAATATACTGTTTTGGGTCACTCTCTTTCAACCAGAAGAACTTTTCTTTAGTAGTTCTTGTAGGCAGATCTGCTAGCAACAAATTTTGTGTTTATCTGGGAATGTCTTTGTTATGCCTTTATTTTATAAAGTTAGTTTTCCTTTATATAAGATTCTTTGTTGACTTTTCTTTTCTTTCAGCAGTTTGAACACGTTGTTTCACAGCATTCTGTCCTCCATTGTTTTTTTTCTTTTTTTGCAGTATGCGGGCCTCTTACTGTTGTGACCTCTCCTGTTGCGGAGCACAGGCTCCGGACGCGCAGGTTCAGTGGCCATGGCTCATGGGCCCAGCCGCTCTGTGGCATGTGGGATCCTCCCGGACTGGGGCACGAACCTATGTCCCCTGCATCGGCAGGCGGACTCTCAACCACTGCGCCACCAGGGAAGCCCTGTCCTCCATTGTTTTTGATGAGAAGTCGGCTCTTAATTTTTTTTGGTTTCCCTTGTATATGATGCATTGTTTTTCTTTTGCTGCTTTCATGATTTTCTCTTGGTATTTTACATTTTGACTCTGATGCATCAGGGTGTGGGTCTTTTTGAGCTTTCCTAGTTGGAGTTCACTTTTAGTCTCTGGCATATGTAAAGTTTTCCGTTAAATTTGGAAAGGTTTTAGCCATAATTTCTTCAAATGTTCTTTCTGTTCCTTTCTGTCTTCTTCTGGTACTCTCATTATGCATATGTTGGTACACTTTAATGCTTCCCACATTTCTCTGAGGCTCTGTTCATTTTTTTTTTCCTTTTTTCTGACCTCTCAGATTACATAATCTTGATGGATCTATCTTCATGTTTGCTGATTCTTTATTCTGCCAGCTTGCATCTACTGTTGAGCTCTATAGTTAATAGTTCATTTCAGTTGTATTTTTTAACTCTAGAATTTCCATTTGGCTCTTTTTTTTTAATCATTTCTCTTTATTCATATTCCCTACTTGATGAGACATTGTCATCATACTTTCCTTTACATTATTAAGCATGTTTTTTTTTGTTGTTCCTGTTCTTTGACCATACTTATAATGTCTCTTTGAAGTCTTTGCAGATATTTCTGACATCTGGAACCCCTCAAAGGTGTTTCTTTTGCCTGCTTTTTCCCCTGTGTTTGGGACACATGTTTCTGTTTCTTTGAATGTCTCATTGTTTTTTTTTGTTGTTGTTGAATACTGGACACTTCAGATAATAAATATATTATAGCAATTGTGAATATTGATTCCTCTTTCCCCTCCCTGTATTTTCTCAGAAGTCATACAAAATACTTAAGATTGTATTTAACATCAGAATACCGAGATTAAAAGTGTCTATGATTAAAGTCCTTGGATTCTGTAAAATCCAGCTTGTGTGCTTAGTGGTCTCTTCTTTTCTCTTGTCAGTGAGTTGTTTGTGATTAAATGAAGTTTCCATATAAGTGAGGCATTATCACATTTAGAAATTTTTCCAAATACTGAAGACTTTGTTTGTTTGTTTGTTTGTTTTTTTGGTACGCGGGCCTCTCACTGTTGTGGCCTCTCCCGTTGCGGAGCACAGGCTCCGGACACGCAGACTCAGCGGCCATGGCTCATGGGCCCAGCCGCTCCGCGGCATGTGGGATCTTCCCAGACCAGGGCACGAACCTGTGTCCCCTACATCGGCAGGTGGACTCTCAACCACTGCGCCACCAGGGAAGCCCATGAGGCCTTTGTTTTTAACATGAAGTTTACGTTTACGATTTTGTCCCTTTTGTAATGCAATAGTTTTAGGTAATGAATGATGCTTCTTCCCTTTAGGTTACACCTGTGTTTGAGGATTGGACTACTATTGATTGGTATCGATTTTTCTGTTTATGGGAGAAGTTGCCAGCTTCTATGAAACGGGTGGCAGAGCTAGTGGGAGTTGAAGAAGGGTTCTTGGCTCGCTGTGTGAAAGGAAAAGTAGCAGCCAGAACTGAGAAACAGCACCGACAAATGGCCATCCATAAAAGGTAAATATCAAGGAGCCTGGACTATCCAGTTTTTAACACAGTATTGGATATACAGTAGATGTCCAGTTTATTGTAATCACTTTCATTGTCATTAAAATAAAAGTTTTGGCTGAATATAGTGAAAATTTTCAACTTCTTGTATTTACTGAATTTATTGATATTTTAGTTTCTTCTTTGTAGCTTATAAGAAGCCACTATATATCAAGACTTTTTAAAGTAGAACTCTTAATTACTTTCTTCCCTTAAAGAAGATATGATCAGAATTGCCAACTTAGTGTGGCTCCATTTGAGGATATGGTTTGTATCATCCTTTGAATTGATTTGTTACCAGTAGGGAAGAGCCAATTAAAAGATTCAGGTGGGGAAATTGTACAGGCTTTAGCTTCTTTGAAATATAATAAAATTATTTTTCTTAAAGCATTAGTCTCATTATTTACATCATAGTCAAGTGTAAATTTTGTAAGGATTATATACTTGGCTTATTTGTGGCACAATTGCCTTTCACATCAAAACTTCTTTATAACCAAATTTTGATTGAAATATGATTAGGTGATATAATTGTGTATCAAGTGTTCTTTAAAATTTTTGTGCCATCATATTTCTTGAACCCAGTCTCATTTCTTAAAATTAGTTAGCATTATTGAAATATGAACAAAATCTTTTTGTTATACAGATATTAGTTTTTTGCTATAGTACTAACGTATGTTAGAATTTACGAACATTGAGCTCTTTGTCCACTAATCCTATATCCTATTAGGAATCTTCTCACCTTCTCACCCTCTTACCTTTTTTGGTTCTTTCTTGTTTCTCAACATACATTGTACTTTCATAGTAGACATAAGTGACCTCTTACCATACTTTTGGTAATTTACTTTCTAGGTTTTTTACCAGTCTTGTGCTATTAGATTTAATCAGTGAAGTTCCCTTAAAGGAAATTAATCAGAAATATGGATGCAGTCGTGGACAGATTCAATCGTTACAACAGTCGGCTGCTGTTTATGCAGGTCAGTTAAACAAGTGTTCCCACATTTATTTAAGACTCTGTGGTTTGAGGTCAAGTTAAGATTACTTTTTTTCAAATTCCATTTTACTGTAGGTTTCTCTAAAAGTGAGGGGATCATGTTAAGCCATAATTTTGTATAGTTCCTGTCATCATCAAAACACCCAAAACTATGACTCCTGTGGGCTCAGTTACCCTGCTACAGAAGACTGGCAGCTGGCTGAGCGTCTGGATCTTGATCCCCTTCCATTCCCTAGCAACCTGCTGACCATCGCTCTTCTTTCTGTTTTTCTGTCTTTTTTTTTTTGGTGGGGGGAGCGTATTGTAAGAAGAAACAGACACAGTTCTCACTGGTCTTCATTTTTTCATCAAGTTATTGATTAATACTTGTTATTGTGGAAGATGGCAAGTGGAGAGGGCTTTCTGGACTTCTGTCTCATTGTTTTAAATATCTGTTCTCTAAGGAAATACTGGTCTTTCTTAATAAAATTAAACTCTTATCTTCTAAGCTAGGCAAACAAGGGAAGTTCTAGGTCTGATTTTACCAAGAAATCCTTAAGCCCTTAGGAGGGAAATCCTGGGCTGCTGGAGAGTGTGTTTACATGTGTAAGAAGTTTCATTGTGAAATTGTGTGCATGAGAGATTACCGAGGGAAAGATGCTAGGAGAGGGCAGTAAGAAGGGAGAGACTTACCCTTCAACTCACTGGCATCAAAGATCTCAGATTACCTCTAGGGTTAATGTTCTTGTAGGGAAGTGATTTTCTTAATGACTTGACACTTGGCTACTCTGGCCTCTTTATTTCAAGAGGGTATAGCTATCAAGCTGGGCAACCATTTTTTTTTTTTTATGAAATTATCAATGGGACTTTCACTCTTTGTAAATAATCCTCTCAGCACTTGACAATTTAAATTAGCTCTCTTGTTTTCCTCTAGGTGAAAAGAGTTCTTTACCTGTTTTAAGAGTTCTTTCTTCTTTAAAGAAAGTAAGGAAAAAAAAGAGAGAGAGAGGCAAACTAGTGAGGGCTTTTTGTTTGTTTTGTGTTTATGTGCTCTGCCTCAATTTTTTCAAATGCAAGTTCATGATTAAGAAAAAATGAGATGATATTTAATGTGTCTAGCCAATTAGCTAGGCCCTTAAAGATGTCTGCTCTCCTATTATTTTATACCTTGGGCCTGTTAAACTTTATAATTCTGCAGAAAAAATAACAACAACAGTGAAACAAAAATACATCTCAAGAAACGGAGAATTGGTCTAGAAAGAATTTTTAATTCAATAAATATTATATGAATATTCTAGGGATGATTACAGTGTTTTCTAACCGCCTGGGCTGGCACAACATGGAACTACTACTGTCCCAGTTTCAGAAGCGTCTTACATTTGGCATCCAGAGGGAGCTGTGTGACCTGGTCCGGGTATCCTTACTTAATGCACAGAGAGCCAGATTCCTCTATGCTTCTGGCTTTCTTACTGTGGCCGATCTTGCCAGAGCAGATGTTGCTGACGTGGAAAGTGTTCTGAAAAATGCTGTGCCTTTTAAAAGGTAAGAAAAAACCCCTTGTCTACATATGTTATTAAATGAAAACAGGTCAATTTGTAAATAATAGATAATATACTAAAATATTTTTCCCTTAGATAATATCGTGCCATATTTGGTATAAGTGGAAGAAAATGTGGCTCCTTTTCCCCTTGAGGATTACTTTTTTCTTTTTTTGTATGTTTAAAATATATTTTATGACTTTAAAGACACTTCTAAATGTATCATAACTCTCTCCTAGAAAGTTTGAGTAAAGTTAAGTTACCAATGTTTCTGCTTTGATGGATTTTAGTTCTCAGTATATATCCAGGACTCATCTTAGATTTTCTTCAGGCAAGAAAACTTTAAAATATACTCTTCTTGAATATTCTTTGGAATACTAGTCCCTCAAAAACAGTTTATGAGAAGAGGACTTCTTGATGTGTGTGTGTGTGTGTGTGTGTGTGTGTGTGTAAGTGTGTAACCAATTCATTGAATGGGCTGGACTCAGCATATTATCAAGGAATAGCTTAATTATTTTCTCAACCACTATTCTTTGAACTCACTGTTATATGGAATCTTAGCTAGATTCTATAGCTGTTTAGGCAGTTTCAAGTATTAACAGTTTTATTTTCAGGTTTTAAAAATTTGTCCTAAATTAGAGCATTAATCTCATTTCCAGTTCAGTGCTTCTTTCCTCTTTGGTTTGACACATGCTCTGAAACTTGAAACATGTGTGAAGGGATGGGAGCATAGTCAAAGAAAGGGCCTCACTGCGCAGTGCCATCTCACATCATGGGCTCTACTCCGTGTACTTCGGCAGCAACGGCAGGTGTGATTCCTACTAGTGGGCCCTAGTACAGCATGCACTACAGCCAGCATAGCTATAGCTGTATAGCTACCTCTACCTAGATTTTGAAGGATGAAATTGCTTGGAGTCTTAAGCATATGCAACCCAAGCAGAGAATGTGGAGCTGTGGGGGCAGGGTCATCCCCTGTGACCCCAGATTGGCAGATCCATTGGTGGGAGATTTTGTCACTTTGGGGTGTGCCTCTGGCTGAAACCTACATAGAGTATGCTTTAAAACCTACTTGTAAAGGTGTTGATCTCCTCTGGAGCCTGTGATTTTCACAGAATCTTTGGATATATTCATAGTTGCTTAGAAATATGTAATAAAAGACCTGAGGTGAAAAAATTCAGATGTGGGAGTATCTCTGTGGTAACAGCATACCACATATCATACTTAACCCTTCCAGGGAGTCATCTGAAGTCAGTACACGTTTTTAAAAATTTAATTGGAAAAAATTTGTAAACATATTTTGGAATCTCTTCTGTGTGATTCTAAGGCCATTATTGCCATGACTGTGATTCTTCTGAAAGCCCAGAACCTTCACTGATCAAAATTAATGAAACATAGTAATATGAGAAATCAACATTATCTGCCTCCTCATGTGACATACTGAGAAAGACACAACATTACTCCTGGAATATTTTTATCAAAAATGTCTAATGTAAATTTAACTGTAGAGAAACATCAGACAAACCTAAATTGAGAGACATTCTACAAAATAATTGGCCAGTACTTTTCAAAAATATCAAGGTCACGGAAACAAAGACTGAGGAGCTGATTCCAATTAAAGCAAGCTAAAGAGACATGACAACTAAATGTACCACCTTAATCTAGATTGGATTAGAAAAAGGACATACTTGGAACAATTGGTAAATTTTGAGTAAGGTGTGTAGATTAGATACAGTATTGTATTAATGTTAATTTTCTGAATAGAAACTGATGTATTTGGAGACTGGCCACCCTTTCAGTGCCCGGTACGTAAAAGCCAGAAAACCATCCACATTCAGATTGTCTCAAATAGCTTGCCATTACCAACAATCTGTAATGAATTACCTTGTGCATATGTATTTTCATATTGTTGGTGATGTTTCTTCAGAGTAAATTCCTAGATGTGAGATTTCAGAAGGTAAGTGCATATATATAGATTTATTAGATTCCAAATTGCTCTGCAGAAGGGTCTAGCCAAGTTACACTCTCACTAGTCTATTACCCCTCAGCTCACCAGTAGAATCCATTGTTGGATGTTGTTAAAAAACAAAATTCAGCTGAGTAAATTTGAAGATCCAACTAGCTTTATTAGGTGATTCATGAATTGCAGCATCCAATCTAGGAACTAGAAGGGGTTTTACTAAAAGATGGAAGGTTTTTGTAGGAAGAAGGATAGGGCAAAGGAGCTATTAGCAAAATAAAAGAAAGGATTATTTTTATACCAGGGCAGCTTTTTGGGGGTAAAAGGGAAAGGCAAGGGGGTTTTATCATGCAGATTGTATCTTGGGGGTGGGTGGGGGTGCGGGGGGGTGGGGAGGGAGGATGGACAGATTACCTCTTGGTGCTGACCAGGAAATTCTAGACTGGTTGATTAAGATTACATTTCTGGTGAAGGTCAAAACTGCAATTAGGTTAGGTATTAAATCTAGGTTTGGTATCATGGGCTTTAGCCATTTGGGGCCTGTGGCTTTTCTCTTTAACAGTTCCCTCCTTTTCATCATACTCTCAGCCTGAGAGATGTGATCAAAATTTAAGGCATTAGCTTCGCTCTCAACTACTGCTCTGCAGCTTTGTTGATCTTTGTTCTGCTATCCATAGGTCATGACGTCTTTGATGAACTCCTGTGATATTCACAGGCCATGACTTCAGGTTTGTTACCGAGTCCAAGCTTGTTCTGCTGCACAACAGACCAATAAATCAGGAGATGAGGTGTTGAGGCAAGGAATAGCGACTTTATTTGGAAAGCTGGGCATCTGAGAAGATGGCAGACTAGAGTCCTATAGAGTACCATCTTATCTGGGTCTGGATGCTAGTTTCTTTTATAGAACAGAGATGGGGAGGAGGTGAGGAAGTAAAGTAAAAAGGCTCTAAGTCTTGCAAAATATCTTCTGGTTTGGCCAGCGTCTGGGAGGAGATGTGTTAATTTCTTCTTTCTTGCAGCCATTCACGGGCGGGCAGGGGCAGGGTGTTTCCCTGTGAGCTGAATGAAGGCACTTTGGTTTAACATTGAGGCAGAGGGGCAGGGTTCCCCAAGGGACGCCACTATGTATGCTTATAGCTATAAAGAGCATCCTTTTAGTGATTATAGTCACAAAAGCAACAGGAAGCAAAGGTTAAAGTAAAAGAAACAGATCCAACATGGAGTCAGATTTTGTTCTTCCCTGTTACAGGTTCACAATTTTTAAGGTGGCTGTTCTCCTCATTTCTTTTCTGATGTTCCACTCAGGGAGATCACTTCTCTGCTGGTCAGTGGCTGTGAACATGCATTTAAAACTTTTGAGAGAATCCAATGTGCTGATGTTTATGACAGCTATAAATAGGATAACTCCCAGTATTTGGGGTGTGCTTCAGAGCCATAGTCCCCAAGACCCAAACCAGTCAAAGACACTGTTGAAGGAGTCACCCTTTTAAGCCAAGTGGCTTACTCAGTGATCTTACATAATTAAGTTTCAGCTTCACCAGAAGTGTCAATCCAGGTACAACAGATGGTATTGGTCATAGCACAGACACTTCCCTGCTCAGCTAAAAGATTATCAAGGGCTATCTTATTATCAAGAGCAACTGTGGCCAGAGAGTCTAAGTATTTTTGTTGGACAATTAGTGCCCTAGCAATGGAATCTGCAATGTTCTCTAAGAGTTGAGGAAAGGTTCCTGATTATATTCTTCTTTGTTTTAACTCCTAATCAGGGAAGTAGACCCTGCTAAAGGAAGCAGTTCTTGAATCATGAATTCTCCTGTTAGACCTTTTCTAGAACAGTTAGGGGCACAGTTAGATAACCTAAGACGCCTAGTACAGTTGTGTGCCAGCCATATGGGCATTCATATGGGCCCAAGGAGAATGATAACCACCACAGACAAAGACAAGACCTGTCGGGATGCAAACCATTCCTGTTAAGGAATCCTGATAAAAGATTTATTCACAGGGACTGCTGCATTTACCTTTTCAAGCCAGGAGTCAGTCAGGTTTTTAGTGCATGTGGAAAGAGAATCTCCCATCCTAAAATAGAGTTATCCTAAATACTGAAGCTTATCCCTTCTTAGTAATGGCCTGGGAGATACAGATGAGGGTGTTATCTTTCCAGGCCAATGCCAGAGTGAAATTAAGAAAGAAAAGGAGAAAGGATTTCATGTTTAACTAAAGCAAGAAGACTTGAATCTGGTGTCTTGGGTGAAAGCAGTAGACATCAATATCAGTGACTTTTCTTACTCATCATTTTGATTCAGGGGTCTCCAGTGTTGTGTAGGACCAGATGTCAGGTGGTCGTCCTTAGCTGTGAGACATGTACCCAAGGCTCAATGCTTTCCATAATTTTGCATCAGTGTCAGTGGTCAGGAGCACTTGGTAAGCTCCCTTCTGACAGGGCTCAAAGGCTGCCTTTGTTCTTAGTGATGTCAAATCAGACGGGTGGGGGAAAATTGGAAATATTAATTTGGTGAGTTGTAGCCAGATATTTAAGGACACTAGAAGAATTCAGGATCCAGTCCAGTTTACAGGTATGTAATAAAACCTCAAAGACAATTAACAGGACTAGAATCTAATACTATCTACAAAGGTGCAAAGATAATTTTTCTCTCTTTAATTACCCCTATATTTTTTTTAACCAAAGATAATCATAGTAAAACTAATTTGTTTGCATTAAACTTGGCCTGATTATTTATATAAGTACAGCAAGAATAATGATTGACCATATAAGTCCTTTTTTAAGACTGCTTTGCTGAAACCTTGTAAGCAAGGTACCTGGTTGATTTTTTTTTGAAGCAGTTCTTTGAAGCTATCTGGTCATATCTGAGTCTGTGCACACCTTTCTCAAATATGACATTCCAGTCAAAGCCTTGGTAATATAGCCAGTGTTTCTAATTGTATCCTGTTACAAGGAGAACAGATTGTTATTGAACTTATGCAAGCAAATAAATTGTTAAGAGAGTAAGAATATTCACTGAGAGTTCCTGAATTCTGGAGGGATCAGGTGGGGAGAAAATGTTTCATCTTTGTTCACAAAGGTATACTTTACCAAATTGTTGTTAAGTCATAGATAGCTTAAGAAAAGGTCTCCTTAAATCTGGAAGAACAGAAACATTAGAGTATCCTCCTCAGGTCATGTAGTCCTATGTAATTATACTTTTTCTGCTTGAATACAGTTTTTCAAGGGCCCAGAGGGAGGAAGCCTAAGGCCTTTAGGGACACAAATAGTTGTTCTTACATATACTGTGGTGGGTGAAGGAATGGGAAAACAGAAAAATGAGATTTGTCAGGGAGCCAGGAAGAACCATGAGGCCATCTTGGTTTTCCCACAGCTCCAGCTGTTTGTTTAATTTACAGCCATTGTTTACCCATCTTAGTTTCTCTGATTCAGGAGCAGACTGTCGTCTGTTATAAGGACATCAGGTCTGGCAGTAAGCGGGTCATTTTTGGAGAAGTAGAACGAATCTCATCAACACTTGCCACAATCTTTATATAGATTCTGTTGCCTTTACATGAAAGTCAGCTAGGTCATTTCCCTGTTACTCAGGTTCAATATTTTTAGTGTGAGCCTCAATTTTGATGAGTAATTTTAGAAAGTAAGTGAATAGCAGTAAAAGGATTGTTTACTTGTTACCCATTTCTGATTGGGGTCCCAGAGGATGTCATACACCATTTTAAGATAATGACTAGAATTATAAGTTAGGATTATACCAGGATATATCAAGTTTCTAGGAATTTCACACAATTTCTAGAACACTTACACACCTAATCAAGTACAACATAAAGAAGGCTTAGTGTTGCTCCTTGTTTGGTAATGCTTCCGATGTTATTTAACATATCAAATAAGCCTAACATCTTTTGAAATGTTCCAGGGGCCTCTGAAAAATTTCAAAATTAGTTTGTGGTCAAAAGACATCATTCAGAATTTGATTTGGGGAAGTTTGTCAAAGATATCAAATGGTTTGGACACTTGACTAAATAGGATCACAGGTCCATGTGAAACAATACTTGATTGTCTATTTAGCAGATGAAGGAAAATTAAGTTCTAGTTTTATATAAGTACACTATTGATATTAAAACTTAATTTTTAAAATGCTTATAATAAGTCAGTTTTAGCCAGCTTGATTACACAAGGTAAAATCTTTTCTCTCTTCAGTGAAGAGAGAAAAGATTTTTGTATGCCTTTAGTTTACCCTTTATAACCAGAAGCTCTAGTTCAGACAAAATTACTCTCATTTCCCTTAACAAAATGCATCTTCATTCCTCATGCCTTTTCTTTTCGTTGTTTTTTTTAAAAAATTAATTAATTAATTATTTTTTGGCTGCGTTGGGTCTTTGTTGCTGCACGCGGGCTTTCTCTGGTTGCGGTGTGCAGGCTTCTCATTGCCGTGGCTTCTCTTGTTGCGGAGCACGGGCTCTAGGGCTGCGGGCTTCAGTAGTTGCGGCTCATGGACTCTTGAGCACAGGCTCAGTAGTTATGGCACATGGGCTTAATTGCTCTGTGGCATGTGGGATCTTCCTGGACCAGGGCTCGAACCTGTGTCCCCTGCATTAGCAGGCAGATTCTTAACCACTGTACCGCCAGGGAAGTCTCTCATGCCTTTTCTAGCCAAAAGCATATCGTGCTTTTCTTGCATATGGAGATGTTTCCTTTGTTGTTTCTTGTAGCTTTAATTACATATATTAGAATTTTTAATCTTTTGAAAACCTTAATTTCTGGCTAAAATTTAGGAACTAAACAGTTGTGGACTCTTACACTAGCATTCCGAAGCTTGGCAAAATTATAAGTAATCTTTGTAACTTCTAGAAACATGTGCTTTCTCATAGAAACTTTCTTAGCATAGCACTGTTGACTGAAAAAAAAAAAAAAGCGCAATGTGAGAGTTGTGAGTTAAGTTTTATTTGGGGCAAAATGAGAACTATAGCCCAGGAGAGAGCATTTCAGGTAGCTCTGAGAAGCCGCTCCAAAGAGGTAGCGGGGAAGGTCAGTGTTATATGACTTTAGTGAAGGGGGGTACGAGCAGCCAAGCACACATTTTGGCAGAGGCTTGCTGCTAGTCACGAGGAGCAGGCGTCACTGTTAATGATTTTAGTGCTTTTCTAGATATGAGGAATGTAAGAATTGGGCTCATAAAATCTCCTGAAAATATCTATCTGAAGACCTTTTCTGCCAGTTTTTCCCAGAGCATGAAGTGCCTCATTCCTGATCTCCACCCTGAACTCCTTTCAGGGGGTGTTGAAGGTCAGCAGCTGCAGCAGCTCATGATTTAATCCTTGTAGAGGTAGATGGCAAGTGCCAATAGTTGGCAGCACCAAACATGCTTACTAATAATCCCAAATTTTATCTTTAGTTTTTAAACAATAGAAAGCCAAAAGTAGATAAAGCTGTGTTCAGTAATTAATCTTTCACCTATTTTATCTTATTTGGAATGATCTAAATGTTCAATAAATTTCCATTACTTAACCTAAGCTTAGCAAAACTTTAGGGTTTCAGGCTAACGATTTGGAAAACTTATTTCAAAAGTTCACCTAGAAAATCTTTTTATTCTACTTTTATTTATTTAATTTACTTGCTCTAAACAATTATATTTAGGTTACTAATGAAAATTTCATCATACCAAGTTATTTTTCTTGCTGACAAATTTGTTAGCTTAGGTAGAATAAAAATATAATTAATGCTGACAACTATTAAGACTTGTCTGTTTTAATTAAAGCGACAAACTTAAACTAGCTTTTACATCCTAAAGATTATCTTGGATAACTTGATCTTGAAAAGCATTTGAGTTAGCTATATTCCTTAGAACTTTGGAGTAGCCAATCCTTACAAGCTTGTCTTTAAACCAAAAAAAAAAAAAAAAAAAAAAAAATACAGCTCTTATTGTACATCAACTATATTTCAAAAAAAAAAAAGATTACACTTCTGATGAAGGTTTAAATTGTATTTAGGTTATGTATTAAATCTAGGCTTGGTATCATGGGCTTTAGCACAAGTGATGCCATTTGGAGCCTCTGGTTTTTCTCTTTGACAAAAAGGTTTTCATTTTTACTACTTGGATAGATGAGAAGTTGTATCTCAGTATGGTTTTAATGTGCATTTCTCTAAATGTGCGTGATGGTGAATATTTTTTCTTATTTTCAGGATTATTTAAAGAAATATATCTTTGTGAATTATCTGGTTATGTCTTTTCCTTATGTTTCTACTAGATTTTGGTTTTTACCCTCTCCTTTTTAAAGAGTCTTAGAATCTTTTCTTTTTAAAACTGATTAGGGTTCTTAGCCATTTGTTTCACATGTATATTTCATACATTTTTCTCAAAAACTTATCAATTGTCTTTTGACTTTATTGCATTGTTTTCACCATGCAGAATTTTTATTTTTCTTTTCATTTATTTTTTAGCAATCTTTTTTTTTTTGCTTCTAAATTGTCATAGTTAGAAAGGTTTTTCATATATTGAGGTTAAAGAGGAATTCACACGTTTTCTTCTAGTATTTGTAAGTTTGCATTTGGATTCCTGATTCATTTAGAATTTAATTTTGTGTATGGTGTTAAGTCTGGATCCAATTTTATTTCTCAATGGTTCCCATTTATAAAAAAGTTTATCTTTGTCCCAGTGATTTGAGATGCCACCATCATATATTAAATATCCATATGTAATTAAGTCTATTTCTGGACTTTCTATTCTATTTGCTATTCTTTCTGTCAGTTAATGAGCCAGTACCATGCTTCTAATTATAAGGGCTTTATAGTGTGTTTTAATGTCTGGTAGAGTAAATTCTACCTTATGTTTTTTCAGTATTTTCTTGGCTATTCTTGCATGTTTGCCCATATGAAACTTAAAGTGCTTTTTGATATTGTATTAGAATTCGATTGAAATTTAATAGAACTGAAATCTTTATAATGTTGAGTGAACCTACCCAAGGATAGGTAATATCTTTGCATTGGATCTAGTCTTTTTGATTTTTCAGGAGTTTTAAAATATTTTCCTCATACAGGTTTTCAGGAGTTTTAGTTTTCCTCATACAAATTTTATACATTTCTTGTTAAATTTATTCCTGTTTAATCATTATCCTGTTTTTAATTAGTGGCTCTCTTCTATGTCTTCTACATGGTTATTATTTGAATATGTAAATGCTATTGAGTTTTATATTTTTTTATCGTGCTATTTTCTGAATACTTTTGTTTAAATTACTTTTATCATTGATTCTCAAGGATTTTCCAGATATATTGTCGTGTCATTTGCAAATAGAATTATTTTACTTTTTCCCTAACAATTCTTGTGCATCTAACTGATTTATTTGGTCTAATTGAATTAGCTAATAGCTCTAATAGGTAGTGGTAGTAGACAGTAGTAATAGAGATAGTGGACATTTTTGCTTTGTTTGTGATCCTAGTAGAAATGCCTCTGCTACCCTAGTAAGATACTGACTTCAGGACTATGGGTGTGTGTGTGTGTGTGTGTGTGTGTGTGTGTGTGTGTGTGTAATCATTTTAAGAAAATGTCCATTAATTGCAATTTTCTCGTATATTTTTTATCAGGAATGGGTTTTAAATTTTGTTAAAGGCTTTTTCAGTATCTATGGAGATAGTCATAGGTTTCTCCCCCTTTACATCTCTTAGCATGTTATATTAATAGATTTCCTACTATTGAATCAGTTTTATGTTCCAGAATAAATTTCACTTGGTCGTGTTATATTATTTTTTTACATGATGTTGGATTCTATCTGCTAATATTTAATATAGTATACTTTTGCATTGTTATCCATAAATAATATTAGTCTACAGTTTTTGTATGTGTATTTTGCACTGTCTTTACTCAAGTTTTCATATCAGACTTTCTTCATGAAAAACAAAAAGGAAGATTTTCCCTTATTTTCAGTACTTTGGGACTGGTTAAAGGTTTGATATGATTACCCTATGAAACAGTCTTGGATGGTGCCTTTTTATGGGGTTAATTCTCTGATCACCTTCTCTATCTTATTTTTTCAGAACTTAATCTCTAAGCTTTCTATGTCTAGTGGGGTCAATTTTGGTAGCCTTTCTTTCCCAACTAAATTATCTATTTCATCTGGATTTTCAAATATATTTTCATAGCGATCTATAAATTAGTCTGTTAGGAATTTTAAATATTTCTTTTATTTCATTGGCTATGCCTCTTTTTTGATTTATTATTTTGTAAATTTCTGCTTTCTGTTTTCTTTTTGATCAGATTAACTAGTAGTCTATTTTGTAAATTTTAAAAAATCAAGTATTTTGTTTTACTAGTTAGGTCTATTAAAAAAATCTACCTCATTAAATCCTGTTTTTTGAATTTTATTACTACCTACTGCTTTCTTTTGTTTTACTTTGTCATACTTTTTCTAGTTCTTTTTGTTGAACTAGGAGTTTAATTGGTTGACATTCATATTTTTATTGATAAAATACTGTGTGTTTTTATTTTAATACTATGAATTTAGTACTGTGAATTTTCCTGTGGTCTCTTATTTTAAATGTACCATAGATTCTGATATTTAGGGCTTTCATTATTTTTTTTAGGAATTATGGAATTTGCATGGTTTCCCTTTTTTGCCTGGGTAGAAGTTCTTTTTTGTTGTTAATAATTTTTAGTTTATTGCATTGCAATATAAGCATGTTGTTTATAACATTTCTACTTTATGGAATTCACTGGCAATTTCTTTGTTTCCTAATATATGATCAATACAAACTAGATAGTTGTATTCTCTATTATAAAAGTAAAATGTTTGAGATATTTTCACAAAATCTACCTTTTTGATTATGTTAATTAAGTCTTATTCATTCCTATTTATTCCTCCCTGCCAGTACTTCATCTGTCTTTTAATAAGAATGGTTTATTAAAGTCTACTAATTGTTAGTACACTTCTCTCTTTGTCTCCTTGTATCTCTTACAGTGTTTGCTTCACAAATGTGGTTGCTTGTTATTTAGAGTGTAAATGTTCATAGTAAATATGACTGATTGATAGTTATCTTTGTTGTGCTTTTGGTTTTGAGCATTAAATTATACCCTTCTTGGAATATCCCTCACTGCTTTCTTCTTGTTTCCCTTTGCCTGGGAATTCCTTTGCCCATTCCTTTATTTTTAGCCTTTTTGAATTACTTTGTTTTAGGTATGCTTTTTTGTACCACATTGAGTTGTAGTTGTGTTTTGCTTTCTGAAACAAATTGAAGATCTTTTTAATAGATGATTTAATCCCATTCACATTTATCAATATGAATAACATGTTTGGTTTCAATTCTCTCAAATTATTTTATAATTATGTGTATTATGTGTTATTTGCTGTTTCTTTCTCCACCCAAGGGTATTCTTTGGTATTTTATTTTTAAATTTAGAAAGGTGTATATTTTTGTTTTAATGGGTGCTTTTGTACTTTTTATTATGTGGTTTGTCAAGATTTTAATTGTATCCTGTAATTCCTACCTATTGCCGGAACAACAGTCACTGACATTGAGCTTACTTTAACTTTCTTTTTCCCTCTCCCTTTTTCAAAGTGCATTCTTTCTACTTTATCTCAATATAAAACTTGCATACATTAATTTTCCACCTTTGCCTCCACCCTTGTGGGGGGGTAGGGTTGGAAGACTAATATAATCTACATTTTTAGTTATTCAGATTCTTACTATCGTTCTTATTTCTGAAGTATTCCTTCCTCTCTTGAGTGGATGAAACTTATCCTCTAGTAGCTTTAGGTTCCTTGAGGAGGGCTTATATAATATAGAATTCTTCAAGTTCTTGTGTGTTTCAGACAGATTTTCCATAACCTTAATATTTGAAGCACACCTTGGCTGGATAGAAATCCTTGGTCTATACTTTCTTTTATTGAGTTTTTTGAAAATGTTGTTTCTTTGCTTTGTATGCTGTTTTCAAGAATTCTTACGGGAGTGTGATTCTTTTGCCCTTCCAAATATGTAGGCCTTGAGAGTTCTTTTCTTTTCTTTCCTTTTAACATTTATTTGTTTATTTATTTATTTTTGGCTGCATTGGGTCTTCGTTGCTGTGTGTGGGCTTTCTCTAGTTGTGGTGAGCAGGGGCTACTCTTCATTGGGGTGCACAGGCTTCTCATTGCAGTGGCTTCTCTTGTTGCGGAGCACAGGCTCTAGGGTGCGTGGGCTTCAGTAGTTGTGGCACATGGGCTCAGTAGTTGTGGCTCGCGGGCTCTAGAGCACAGGCTCAGTAGTTGTGGTGCACAGGCTTAGTTGCTCCACGGCATGTGGGATCTTCCCAGACCAGGGCTCGAACCCGTGTTCCCTGCATTGAAAGGCAGATTCTTAACCACTGTGCCACCAAGGAAGTCCCGAGATATATTTTCTATATCTTTGAAGTTCAATAGTTTTACTAGGCATTTTAGTTAACTCTTGCTATGGAAGAAATTACTTAAGAGCTTAGTGTCTTAAAAGCAACTAGTAAATATATATTTACTCAAAGTTTTTGCAAGTCATGAATTTGGGAGTACCTTTCCTCGTAGTTCTGGTTTGAGCTCCTCAGGAGGTTGTAGTTAAGTTGCTGGCCAGAACTGTAGTCATCTGAAGGGCTGACTTAGATCTGCTTTAAAGACGCCTCACACACATGCTGGCAGGTTGGTGTTCATTTCTCTACATGAACTTCTCCATAGAGCTGCTTGAGACCCTTTTGCCATGATGGTTGGCTTCCCCCAGAGTGAGTAACCCAAAAGAGAGCAAAATGGAGACTGCAATGTCTTTTATGACCTAGCCTCAGTTTTTAGTTGTTTTGGGTGAGAGGCTAAATTGGTCCCTGTTATTTTATCTTGGTTGTAAACAGAAGTTTCCCAGCTTCCATAATTTTTATGCCTCATCCTGTTTATCTTCTCTTCATGGTACTTCAGTTACGTATGTTTGACCTTTTAGGGTGTAGAATCTATTATTTTACTATGAAGAGCACTGATATTTTGTCAGTCAGCTTGGGTAAGCTCAAACTTTTCCTGTTGTAGGCAATAGCTCAAATCTCTGTTCAGTTGTTTAGACTTTCACCTAGCTGCTTGGAGTCTCTCCACACTTGCATAGTTTTGAGGTCAGCCAGATATTTGGGCAGAATTTGTATGAAAAATATGGGGTTCTCCTTCTCTGGGTCTCTCAATTCTGAACTTTCTCTCTTCATTTTGAATCTCTTGTAGTTACTCTGAACTGTCTTTCAAATTCTGTCAATAAACTCCAGGTTTCCATTTAAAGACTCTGTCTTAGTGAGGCCTTCCCTAATGATGCTATTTAAAAACTTCAGAACCACCTATCCCTTTCTGGTGCTTCATTTTTTTAACATCTTTATTGGAGTATAATTGCTTTACAATGGTGTGTTAGTTTCTGCTTTATAACAAAGTGAATCAGCTATACATATACATATATCCCTATATCTCCTCCCTCTTGCATCTCCCTCCCATCCTCCCTTTCCCACCCCTCTAGGTGGTCACAATTGTGCTTCAATTTTTTACACAGCTCTTATCTATCACCAGTTGACACAGAATGCATTTTAACATTTGTTTACTTTCTGATTTCCCCAACTATAATGTAAGCGCTATGAGAGTAGATACATTTCCCTCTTGTTCAGTGCTATTTCTTCAGTTCCTAGAAAAGCTCAGATTGATGCTTAATAAATACTTGTATTAATGAATGAATCAATGCATTAATTTATTTCTTTTCCTACCTCTTGTATAGTACCCGAAAGGCAGTGGATGAGGAAGAGGAAGCAGTTGAAGAGCGTCGGAATATGCGAACTATTTGGGTGACTGGCAGAAAAGATTTAACTGAAAGGGAAGCGGCAACTCTTATAGTAGAAGAAGCCAGAATGATTCTGCAGCAGGACTTAGTTGAAATGGGAGTGCAGTGGAGTCCATATTCCCTTTTAAATTCTGATACACACTCATTGACCTGCAGTGAATCAGAAGTAAAAGAACACAAATTTATACCCCAAACTAAGAGTTCTTATAAAAGATTAGCATCAAAGAAAAAAAGTAACACAATATTTAATGATTCTTCTGTTACTCATTTACCAAATACAGTGCAAGATTTAGATAAAAGTAGAGAGCATACAGATTCCTTTTATTATAAATTTCAGGATGGGCATCAAGAATGTCAGTTGCATTCCATTTCCAGAGCAAAAAGACGGGCTTCTTTGAGTATAAATAAAGAAAAGCTAGGGACCTCTCTGAACGAGGGGAAAGCAAGCACTACGAAAGTTGTTCAGACTCTCTCATCTGAGAAAACAAAAAAAGAAGCTTTGAATTTCAGTTCAGAAGAGATGAGTACAACCTCTCAATCTTGGAAACATAGTAAGCATCTAAAACGATCTAGAGACAGTAGCCCTGTGAAAGACACTAGGATGTGTAGAATCAATTTACAAGAACAGACTCTGTCTAATCCTATTCATTGTGAAGAGTCATTTACTTCAGATGAGAAGAATATGGAATTTAGAAGTCCAGAGCCATTTGCTAAAAACATATCTTTCTGTGCTGAGGGAAGATATAGCAAAGTATCATTCCCATCACAAACAGAACAAAGTTGTTCAAGGAACAATAAAGTATCTAATGATATTCTTGTGGAATATTTTATCACAGGATCCCAGAATAAAAATGTGACTCATCAAGCCACCAGTGTGGTTAGTGAAAATGGAAGAGGATTAGCTGTTGAATCAGAAAAAACAAATGAAGTGCTGATACAAAATGATTCAAAAAACCAGCATGTTAATGTGAAACACCATGACACCCATCCAATTAACCAATGCCTGGAAAAGCAGTTTGATAGACAGACAAATACTTACACCAAACTGAAAAAACCAATAGCAAGACAAATGCCCTATGAGAAAGACAGCAGTTATATGAATAGGGACTCAAATGTTGTTATGAAATGTGAAAGTACAAAGTTTAATGCTGAGGAAAATAAATCAAGTAATCTTCAGGTATCAGGAGATAACATAAGCAGCACTGAGATATCCAGTGGAGTACATCTACTAAGTGGAGCATTTGGTAAATCAGGAGGCCAGCGTGAGAATATTCTGAATACCCTTAGAGTAGAAGTAAAAACAGATGCTTATGCAGCAGACAGAACTAAAAATAATCATGTTTCTGACTTAGGTTTAGATCTCTGTGATTTTGAAGATAGTTTCTACCTGGATACTCAGTCAGAGAAAATAATTCAACAGATAGCAACTGAAAATGCCAAGCAAGAAGGAGCAAAGGATACCAGCCTGGCAACAGGAATGATGCAGAAGAGCCTAGACAAACAGAGCTCAGTGAGCTCCTTTCAGAAAGAGATTCACTTTACTTTTCCAGGTGAACAACATTCACCAGGAATGACAAGTCATTTGAAACTTAAGACTGTAGATGCTATGAAACAAAGCACTGATTCACATGGGGTTGATAACCTGACTCCAGAAAGCCCAATTTTTTATTCTCCAATATTAATAGGGGAAAATGACCCATGTTTTAAAGGCAATGAACTTTCTGTTACTGACTCCCAATTAAATAGTTTTCTTCAAGGTTATCAAACACAAGAAGCTATGAAACCAGTTATACCTCTGGTTCCTAAAATGAGAACTCGTACTGATATAGAAGTAGAATGTCTGCCAGTTCCTGAAACAAGTTTGAATTTGAGTGGTAGTTTACTGTTTGACAGTTTCAGTGAAGAGTACCTGGTAGAAGAACAACCACCTGATGTACAAGCAAAAGAATGCCTTCCTTCTGAAATAACTTCAGTCCATTTTGCTGATTCTCTGTGTCTACAACCAGAGGGCCCAATTAAAAAATCAGATGTGAATGAGAATCAAGATAATCAGCAGCCATTGTCTTGTTTCAGTGATGAGTCTACTGTATTTTCAGAAATGGATTCTGCTCAGATGGTTGAAGCTTTGGATAATGTAGACGTATTTCCTGTCCAAGAGAAACATAATACTGCAGGATCTCTTAGAGTATTAGAACTGAGTGATCCAGTGATTGTGGGTAATGATTATTCCCAAAGAGAAGTAATTGGAGGAGATAAAGATAAAAGGTCTCAAAAATCCAAATTTACTGGGACAAGGCAAGATAATTCATTCATATGGTCAGGGGCATCATTTGATTTAAGTCCAGGACTGCAAAGGATTTTAGATAATGTGTCCAGTCCTCTAGAAAATGAAAAGCTAAAATTAACCATTACAGACTTGCTCAGTTTGAAAGGAAAAAACACAGAGGTAAATGACAAACAGGAAGTGATTTCAAATTTGGAGACAAATAAAGTGCAAGGAATTCCATTATCCCCTAATATTGTGGTAAAAGGCAGTATTGACGCACTAGAGAACAATGTCATTCATGGTGAAACCTCCTCCCTCTTGCCTTGTAAAGAAACCTGTATAGTTGATGATAATGGACTCATTCCTCCTATACCATCTGCTTCTAAGTTGTCATTTCCAGGTTTTCTTGGAACATCTTCTGTAAAACTTAAGAAAATTAGTGGTGGTTTACAACTTGGTGAAAGTTATTCATTTGGCTCACCTTCAGATAATAAAAACTGCAATTTAAATCCAGAGACTAGAAATGGTTTCAAAGATGACAGTCCTATTGGAGACACAAGTTTTTCACCGCAGTTATCACAGGATGGATTGCAGTTAACTCTAGCCTCATGCAGTTCAGAAAGTTTGGCCATAATTGACGTAGCGAGTGACCAAACTCTCTTTCAAACATTCATGAAGGAGTGGCAAAACAAAACTCGATTTTCCATCTCATTGGCTTGTGAAAAGATCAGTAATTTGACATCTTCTAAAAGTGCTACTATTGGTGGTAGGTTTAAGCAAGGTAAGATTTTTTTTTTTAATCTTTTACATTTTTATGTAAAATAGTGGACTGAGATGGGACTGAGACTTTTCAGTATTGGATATTAAATGTAATAAGTGTGTTCAAAGTTTAATAAGTTTCAGGCTTCCCTGGTGGCGCAGTGGTTGAGAGTCCGCCTGCCAATGCAGGGGACACGGGTTCGTGCCCCGGTCCGGGAAGATCCCACATGCCGCTTAGCGGATGGGTCCGTGAGCCATGGCCGCTGAGCCTGCGCGTCCGGAGCCTGTGCTTCGCAACTGGAGAGGCCACAACAGTGAGAGGCCAGCGTACCGCAAAAAAAAGTTTAATAAGTTTCTCCTATGTGGTTTTATATGTGGAACAGCCTTATTGTTCAGCACAACTAGATTAAAAATAGTTACCCTCTGGTATAAGAGATGGGGGACCTCTGGACACATGGGCAGGAGAGCTGAGCAGTGAGGCCAAGAGCTCAAGCTGGTAGACTGAAAACGTGCACACCACTAGGACACTGTTTGTTCCTCTGGCTCTGATCCATTGTTGTGCCTGGGGTCTAATCAGGCCTGTGTCTGCCTCCTTCCAAGCAGGCCAGAAATCCCATCTAAACAGCCTTTCTATAGCAGCTCCCAACAGGAGTTCCATACCAGTGTTGTCTCCCAGGACACTGACCCAGCAGCCAAGCTTATTGCTGGTGGGGACACCACAGTTGGTATGGCTGGTTCAGAGGCCAGCATTAGAACAGTGTTTGACAGATTGATGCTTGGGTGCCAGGCATACATACATACAAACAATACCTCTTCTATGCCATTCTGGGCTCTGCCTTGTCTGAGGCCATAGGGCCCTTCTGTTTGGTTATCTTCCTCATCCTCTACTTTGTGAGTCTCTGGAGGTTTCCTGTACATCCCTGCTGCTTTAGCTCCTGGTCATGCCTGGTGTTAGAGTGTGCCAAGCTTACCATTAAACACAGCATTTCTCTAAGAAAGAAATCATATATATATATACATCTGTGTATCTATATCTATATATATAATCATATGCATATATTAATGTATATTAGTTAGAATATAATTTTGTAAAATTTAAGATGTATATTTTGAAAATGGATCAGACTTGTTATGGTACCTTAATGGTGTGACATGGTTTGAATTTAATTAATTAAAGTATAGCTGATTTACAATATTAAATTAGTTTCAGGTATACAACATAGTGATTCAGTATTTTTATAGATTATACTCCATGTAATGTTATTGTAAAATAATGGCTATATTTCCCTTTGCTGTACAATATATTCTTGTAGCTGATTTATACATAGTAGGTTGTACCTCTTAATCCCCTACTGATATCTTTCCCCTCCCCGCTCCTCTCCCCACTGGTACTCCCCACTTCTACTCTTCTCAAGTAGAACTTGTACCTCTACTGATAGTCATGAAAGCCTCAGAACTCTTTCAGGTTTTCAGAGAATTGAAACTTTTGGTTAAATAATGCCATGTATTCCTGTCTTATTTCATGGAAGTAATGATTCAGTATTATGGGGGATAGCTGTAGTCAGCTTGACAATCTGTTGTGGAAATCAAAGATTTGATCAAATTTCTTAAATCTCTATATTTATGAATGAGTTTGTTCATAAAGTTCTGAGTATTTGTTTGATCTTCAATTCAGGAAGCATATGTGTTAATGACAAGTTTTATGCACTTTCATTGTTGACTAGCTCTTTCCATTTTTCATTCAACAAACATAAAATTGAGTACATTTTCTGTGCTAGAGGTTAGAGGGATAAAAACATTAACTTAAATTTAACAAATATGTGACAGTTATTTTCCAGGTATTGGGGATATAATTGTAAATAAGATGGATTAGTTTTTGACCTATGTCTGTGCAATTGAAAGGTGTATTATTTTAGGAAAAATATTGACTCAAATACAAAATCATACCTAATTCTTCACTAAGAAGTAAGACTCTTGATTTTTCTGGAGTTTCTAAGTGTTAAGAATTGCTAAATTTGCTACAAAATTTTTGTAGTATGCAAGTGGTCTTTATTTCTGAGTTATAGAAATTCAAAATGCAGCTTTTGGAAAACTTTAAAAAGTTAATTTTAAACTATCTTAGTCATTATTACAGATCTCTTTTAAGAAATCTTTGGTAGATTTTTCATAGTGACAGTTATCTTAAATGATGGGAAGCCTAGGAAGATCTTACACCTAAAAATGACTATACACATGATGCATATTGTAGGGATCTGAAAAATTTGCTTATCAAATAATTTTTTATTATATCATTTTTTTTAGTACTCAATTTAGTGGTTTCATTTTCAGAGATTTTTAACTATTTCACTTTGGTTTTACATAGTTAGTTCCTCTCAGGAAAGCCCTATTGGAGATGATGGAATTCCTGTTAAAGGTTGTGATGGCATCTTGGTGGTTGGACTGGCAGTATGCTGGGGTGGAAGAGATGCTTACTATTTTTCATTGCAGAAGGAACAAAAGCATTCTGGTAAGTAATCACTATTTGGTTAAGTTACCATATAATTTTAATGTAACCTCTATGAGGATAGTGACTTGTTTGTTGAGAATAGTTTCCTGAAATTTACCTAGAATTTATTTTTTAGGATTAAAAAAAAACCTTCAAAAAATAGTAGCTATTGTATACATTATTTCATATATTAACTAGAATGACATTTTAAGAAGCCACCCCCCTTACTGTCTTCTGCTTGTCACATGTGGCTGTTACTGTGTTTTCTTCTTTGGGGTAGTGGATCCTTAAGGACTCACTGGCCACCTTGAGGATTTGCTTCTGAAGACTGGATCATGACAGTTTCTTTCCAGGCTTTTATCCTCCTATCGACTGTATCTGGAACTCATTTAGAGGCAGTGATGAGCTAGACATCTACAGTAGTTGAATCACACAGCTTTTGGAGAAGTCTTGGAATTAAAAGGATAGGACCTAGGTATAAATTGTGATCTGATTATGGTTGTTGGATACCTAGTTGATTGTTTGGTTTTAGACAGAAGCAAAATTAATAAGGAAACATTTAAAAAGATGCCATATAATGTCTGTTCTGAGTGAGCATGAAATATTTTCAGTTGTTTATAGGAGAACATCTTAGGATAAGTAATTACTTGAACTTCTTTTATTTTAGATGTAATTTTATACATTCATACTAAAATTCCCTCTGAAATGAGTTCCTTTAAAATTCATTTAAAAATAACTTTTCTTTTTTTAATTCCACATTCTGAGAAGCGTAAATTTATTTTTAGGAATCTTAATGTTTAGAATTGTCTCCCACCTGATTAAATAGAGCATTATAAATCACCTAGCCCAATCCTTAAGTTTTAGATTACAGAGCACTTCATCTATATAGCTAACATGACCTGGACAAGGTCTTGCTGAACTAAACTGAGGCTTTTGAGTCTTTTTCAGTCTTGGCACTAAAGATTGCTGTTGCAAATGAATGCGTGTACTTTTTGCCTTAAGACTTTTTTTTTTTTTTTTTTAAGAAATTAGTGCCAGTTTGGCCCCACCTTCTCTGGATCCAAGCCTGACTGTGAAAGACAGAATGCGGCACCTTCAATCTTGCTTTCAAAAGGAATCTGATAAAGAACGTTCTGTTATCATCTATGACTTCATCCAGAGCTATAAAATTCTTCTTCTGTCTTGTGGCATCTCCCTGGAACAAAGTTATGAAGATCCTAAGGTTCCCTGTCTTATCTAAAAGAATTTTACATACTTCAAAAAATATTTAATTTTAATGTTTAGGGTTAATTCTTAAATGACTTGGTATTTATTTAGCTTCAACAGTACAGCTTAAGTATTTTAGAGTAGTCACTTCTTTGTCCAATAACTTCATCCACCCAGAACAGATTATTATGCACCAAATGCCTCTGTGTAGATAAAACCAGAGATGTTACACATTCCAAGCACTAAAGTTCACATCTTTCTTCAGAGACTTAAACAATTTTCATTTTGGTCATAAGTTCTAAATTTGCTGTCTCATAGTAAATTAGAATGAAAGGAGAACTGTCAGATTTAGATATATGATAGCAGGGTGTTTCAAATATCCATGAGGATAGAGGCAGAAAATAGCAAAAGCATACAGATATAAGAGATCACAAAGCATAGTAGTTAGAGGCCATTAGCATAGGGACAAATGGCCTTACTAGCCCCTGAGAACTTTTCCATATAATAGCAAACTATGATATACTGTTCATAATGATGACTCTGAGTTATTAAGGAAAGAGTAACTTATGTTGTTGTAATATACACTTAACAGTATAATGCACTTTCAGAAGATATTTATTTACAGGATCATAGCCCTGAAAAGGGATATCGTTTTTTCCCTTCTGTTGAGACTGGATACATGAGGTGTGTGGAATATTAATTTTGAGTTGAGATATGATACTAATTGGTTGTTATTATCAATATGATCAATGATAATAGGATAATATTTTAGTTTCTTTAGCTTTTTTGGCAAAGATTTTTGAAGGCAGTATCAGGTAAACTAATGATACTATTCTTTCCTATACTTCAGACCAGCCTTGGTTTATATGTGATAAATTTCATATAGTTCCTAAACTGACCTTTACTGGATATAAAAGGTTATCACCTAATTTTGATGTTCCAGAGCCCAAAATGAGAATAATGGTAATGTGAGCTTATTAAAACTGTAGTAGTATCCCAGATTTATATAACACCTTTGGCATAAACTATTTGAAATATTCCATACTTGGTTTTGTTAATCATCACATTTTTGGTGTAAGAAGAGAAGCTATTAATTTATAAAATTTCACTTTTATAAGAGACGTTTGCCAACTTTTACATCAGACTATCTTATTCAACACCCCTAAAAGGGTTCTGATCACCAATTTCTAATGGTGGGGGGGAGGGGGTTTCGCTGTATCTCCAACAGTTCTCTGGGTACCAGTTGGGTGTCCTACAATTCAGCTCAATTCTGTTACTATCTACCTGGAATGAGCATCAAATCCCATAAGTTAAGGGCTCAGTCCCACAAGCCCCCAACTTCAAACACCAGTTGCAAGCCCAGCTCGTTACTTGTGCTTCTGGTCAACCAGCTATAAATAAATCAGATTCCCACAACCCCCTCCTTGAGTTTGATTAATTTACTAGAGCGGCTAACAGAACTCAGGAAACCAGTTTACTCACTAAATTACTGGCTTATTACAAAGGATATTAAAGGATACAAGTCAACAGCCAGACGAAGAGATACATAGGGTGAAGTTTGTAAGAAGAGGTGTGGAGCTTCTGTTCTTTCTAGGCTTGCCACTCTCCCTGCATCTTCATGTGGTTACCAACCCAGAAGCTCTCTGAACCCTATCCTTTTGGGTTTTTATGGAGGCTTCATTACATAGGCATAATTGATCAAACCATTGGCCATTGGTGATCAATTATCCTCTGGCCCCTTCCCCTTCCCAGGAGTTTGAGGGGGTGGAACTGAAAGTTCCAGCCCTCCTATCACAGGGTTGATTACTGGTGGCAACCAGCCGCCATTCCTAGGTGACCTAGGGGCACTCCAAGTCACTGCATTAGCATAATTAAAGACACCTTTATCTCTGTTGGGAAGACCCAATTTATATTTCTTATTATAATTTACAATATCGCCCCCCCACCCCATAAAACTACATTCTAGACCTATAAAAGAAGTAACCAAGTCATTTAGTAATTATTGAAATTATGAACAAGGCTTAGATTTCCTTATTCTAAATCCAATTTCGCTCTGCTAAAATCAAGTATTAGAAAATACAGGTCTTCTAGTCTCATAGGGAAGCTAACAGTAGCAGTCAAATCACTAGTTGGATGGTCATGGTGACAGGTCCTCATCCTTGAGAGAAATTCTGTAGGCATTCTAAAACACTGGATATGAACTTGTAATGGCGAAATATTTATGTCTCACTTCTTCCAATATTGAATAAGCCACTCAACTGTACAATTAAATATGCTTAAAATAGTATGTTTTATATTATGTGACTTACCGCAATAAAAAAATTTTTTTTTATTAAATAAACCTAAAACTATATAGGCCCATCTTTGTTATAGTAGTAGGAAAGCCAAAATTAGCCTTAGTGGAGAAGAATCCAGCTGCATTTTCAGAAACATGACTTTTGTTAGCTGAAAGGCACTTGGTTTTCAAGCCTACTTCTGAAGTAGGTCAGGAGGAGCATTGCAGTAGTGGAAAAGTATAAATTTTCCTTCTTTGAAGGCTACCTTTGAAGGCTCTTATTGGTAAAAAATGAGTTATTTTTTATACCAATTATCCTTTCCTTATCCTGGTACAATTATCCTTTCCTTCTCCTCTCCTGGGAAGACCATTGAATAAGTATTAAGTGAAAACGAGTGAGATTAGAAATGAGCTTTCTTTTTTCCCCTTTTAATTTAAGGGTACAGAAATATCTTTGAAAAATCAAGAAAATATTCTGATTGTTATCTCACTCAGGTGGCATGCTGGTTACTAGATCCAGATTCCAAGGAGCCGACTCTTCATGGCATAGTTTCCCGTTTTCTTCCTCATGAGCTTCCACTCCTGGAAGAGATAGAGACTGGCCAAGGAACTCAAAGCCTAGGGCTGAACGTCACCACTGAGCATTCTGGGCGATACAGAGCATCTGTAGAGTCCATTCTCATCTTCAGCTCTATGAGTCAACTTAATTCTTTGTTGAAGAAGGAAAACCTTCAAGGTAAAAACACAGTTCCTGGCATTTTTACGATGTTATGAGACTGGGGATAGTTATGTATTTAGCCACTCTATCACAGGTGGATAAATTATACTTTTTATGCAGACCCTTTCTTTTGATTGTCTAGTGCAGGAATCAACAAATTTTTTTCTGTAAAAGGCCAGTGATGAATATTTTTGGTTTTGCAACCTAGACAGTCTCAATCTCAAATATTTAACTCTGCCATCACAGCACGAAAGCAGCTATAGACAATATGAAAATGAGTGTTCCAGTAAATCTTTATTTACAAAAACAGACATCTGGCCCTAGTTTGGCCGTAGTTTGCTGACCTTTGGCTCTACTGTAATGAGGTGAATTAGTGACATCTTCTTCATTTATTCCTAATTTTATATTTGAATGTTATCAAATGGTTTTTATTCACACTTAGAATATATCTTTTATGGATTTAAAAAAATGAACTGTTTTCTTTTTAGAGCTATTAACAGTTATTTTTTTCAGCCAAGGGTGTTTATGTGAATCTTTTTTTTCCCTTGTGACAAATAGCATGAATTTATTGTGCAGGCTGCTGGCCCAGATTGAGTACCTTGACTTTGGAGAGCATAATATATGTTCATGGTGAAAATGAGAAAGTGGAACAAAGTTGGCTTCATTGTGAGGAGATATAAACTGTGGATTTACTGGCTGATTAATAAATACTAGAAACAGCAGACTGGTGAATTCACAGAGACCAGGGCTTGAATCTGTATTATTTATTTGTGAGGGACCTTGTGCAAGCTATATTAACTCTCTAAGTCTGGTTCTTATTTTGTAAGTATTAAATGAGACAGAGAACTTAGTGCAGTGTTTGCAACAGAGCAGGCGCTCATTATTGTATTCCTTGATGATTATTATTACTGCTAGCACAAACCCTCTGTGCTGGTAATAAAGTTCTCCCCAACATCCCTGGGGTAGAATATACAGAAGACCAGACTGACTTATTTGCTCACAGGAGACTTGCTTAAGTGATGTTAATTAGTAGCTCTTCAACAGGCATTGTAGTATTTCAGACAGCTTCTTTAAGCCAATCTAGGCAGGCCAAGGAGTGGGAGTATGCAGCACACATACCTCAGCTACTTTACAATAATGCTGAATGAACATAGCTCATTCCCTCTTAGTCTGACTAGTCTGCTCCTAGGATAGGCATCCTGGGTAGTCTGTATAGTTTCTAGACACTGACATTTGACGATGGTGATACGAATTAGTCTGTAACTTTTTAGATATTTGTTACCCATTATCAGATTTGTAAGTTTTCAGTCTGATTGGGAGGGGATGGTTCCACTATTTAAAGACAGTTTTTCACCTATAAAAAAAAGAAGACTGACTTTCCTTTCCAGAAAAGCACAAGAAACCCTCTAGATTTGTAATTTTTAACTTTCACAATTTCTTTCTATGTGCCTTGAAAGCTTTTTTTTTCCCTGCAGATTCAAAAGTGGGTGACCACGAGGTGTTAAATGCATTCTTGTACAGTGTTAAATATTTCTTATTCACAGAATCCATAGAATTGAAGTACATTGAGATAAGGGAGGTTTTTGGAGAGAATGTGGACAGCTATCAAATTTTATTTGAAAATAATTATTTCAGGATGTGCTTGTTAATTTTAATGGGCCTCCAGAATCTTCATCTTTTTCTTTTCTCATCTTCTTGCCTGTTGGAGAGGTGTGTTCTAGCTGACTTTCTCCCCATAGAGAGCTGATTTTTGTTTGGGTATGAATTAATACTAATAGTACAATGTGTCTTTGCTTAATTTGAACCAGGACAAAGTATCCTGTCCTCTTCACATTGATCAATTAGGTCCTTTCTAGATAGTTTGAACATAGATTAGATGATTTTCTAGGTATGGAGTGAGTTGGTTTCTCTCTTTTTCAAAGGACCTCAGCTGCACAGATTTATATTAGTCATAATCTTTCTTTCATGAGCACTATCATCATTGGTCCATGTATGGTCCTCTTATTATTCACCATTATTTTAATAATATAATGATAACTGTTAACTCACATTCATAACTTAGACATTTGTCTACCTTTGTGCTCCTCCTTCCTTGTACATCCCAAGTTTTATGTTTATCATTCCCTTATTTTCTTATTTAAATTTTATTTTTAATTAAAAATTTTAGCATATATATGTCTGAGTCCAAACAATGTATTATTTGGTTTTGCTTGTTTTTGAACTTTACAAAACATCTGTCACACTATGTCTTGTTTTACTTGCTCTGCATCATGTTAGTAAGTTTCCTGCATATTATTGCAAGTATGTGTAGTTTATTGATTTTCACTGCTCTGTAATATATCACTGTGTTTTGTGTGTGTGTGTGTGTGTGTGTGTGTGTGTGTGTGCACCAAAATGTATTTATCCATTTTCCTCTTGGTGAATGCTCAGGTTGTTTCTAGTTTTGTTTTATTTTGTTTTTTTGTTCTGCTATAACAGGTATTTCTGTATAAATATTCTTATAAATTTACATGTCTCCTGCTATACTGGGCAAGAATTTCTTTTGCATGTAGAATTGCTCCGTCTTGGAAATGGGAATATTCAACTGTACAAGATTATGTTAAATTGTTTTCCAGAATGGTTGTATAAAGTTTGTTCTTTAAACAGCAATGTGAAAGAAATCTTGCTGATTACGTTGTCTCTACTTTGCCAAGTCATTGGTTGTAAAATGACTGTAATTTTTCTTTCTTGTGCTTTGTTTTTGGTAAGAGAGTTACTCTAGTTTCATGGAATGCGTTGATGAATATAGCCTCTTTTTGTTCTGGAGGAGTTTATGTATCGTAGGAATGATGTGTTCTTTAAAAGTTCGGTAGAATTTGCCTGTAAACTCTCTTTATGGAAATATTTTTAACTACTACTTTGACTTCTTTAATAACGGTAAGATTATTCAGTTATATCTTTTGATTATGTTTTGGTAAGCTATATATATTTTTAAGAATTTATCTAAAGGTATTGCTGATTTTTTATATCTCTGGTTTATCTGTTATGTCGTCTTTTTCTTTCATAATACTATTGTTTAATCTCACTAGAAGTTTATCCAATTTTTCAGTCTTTTTAAAGAACCAACTTTTGCCTTTGATCTTTCCTGTTGTTTTTGTTTTCTATTTCATTGATTTCTGTGAACATTTATGTAATCTCTTTTCTTCTAGTTCCCCTGACTTTATTTGCAGTCCTTTTTCTGAATTCTTAAGTTTGACACTAAACTCATTATTTTTAAAATCATGTTTTTCTTTTCTAATATAAGTACTTAAGGCTATAAATTTTCCTCAGAGTTCTACTTTCATTATATCTTACAAGTTTGACATATATTGTTTTCATTGTTTTATCCTAAATATTTAACATTTCCTGGTATACCTCTTAGACTTATAAATTATAAGAAGATTGTTTTTAATTCTCAAATAGTTGGAAACTTTTATTTCATATTTTCATTATTACCTTCAATCTTTATTGTGTTGTAGCTAGAGAACATGTTTGTATAATACCCATTCTTTGAAGTCTTTTGATAATTGTTTTGTAACCTAAAACTTGAACTATTGTGTAAATGTTCTGTGTGCATATAAAATAATATGTATTCTAATTCTGGATGCAGAATTTCATAAATGTCTGTTAATTCAATGTTGTTGTTTAAATCTTCTATATCTGATTTTCCCTGTAGTTCAGGTAATTTTATATGTTTTGAGACAATTTTATTAGGTGCATACAGGTTTAAAATTGATGTATTTTCCTGGTGCATTAAACCTATCATTATGTTGTGACTAGCTTTTCCACTAATATGATTTTTACTCTTAATCTATTTTTTGGAATGAATATGGCAGCATCAACTTTCTTTTGATTAATACTTGCCTCATATATATATCTTTTCTTTTCTTTTTTTTTTTTTTGTGGTACGTGAGCCTCTCACTGCTGTGGCCTCTCCCGCTGCGGAGCACAGGCTCCGGACGCCCAGGCTCAGCGGCCATGGCTCACGGGCCCAGCCGCTCCGTGGCATGTGGAATCCTCCCGGACCGGGACACGAACCCGCATCCCCTGCATCGGCAGGCGGACTCTCAACCACTGCGCCACCAGGGAAGCCCCTCATATATCTTTTTTTCTACCCCTTTAAACCTTCTAGATCCTTACTTTTTAGATGTCTTATAAACAAAGTATAGCTTATTTCTTCTTCAAACTATCAGTTTTTTTTACAAATTTAGCAATTTATTATGATGATTGATGTGTTTCTATTCATTGTGATTATTGACATATTTACACTTTCCTGTTTTGTTTCTGTTCATCTTGTTTGATTTTGTAGATAGTTCATTCGTAGCTGTGCTCCGTTCTAATGATTCCATACCTGCAATTCTTAGGGATCTAAATCTGTCATTTGTTGTTTCTGCTGAGTCCAGTTCATACATCTTTGCTATCTTATATTTTTTATAATCTTTGTGAAATCATACAAGATTTGATCAGTAGAGCCCTGCAGGGCTTATTTGGGGGAAGTCTTCCTCTAGAAAGGCTATGCTCTGGCTTCTGCTTGTTACTAAACTAAACTTCATCCAAGGCCTACATTAGCTTTTCTCGAGAGTTTTGGTTCAGAACAGAAGTCTGAGAATCAGCTTCTCCTCCTATTGCTACTCCAAAAATCTATTATTCCCTCAACCTTTTTGCAGTAGGACTCCATTCCCATTGCAACCCTGTTTCTTCCTACTGTCTGTGAATCCAGGCTGGCTTCCTACCACTCTTGACTCTTCTTTTTCTGACCCTAGTTCCTTATTTCTCTGGTCCCACATCACATGAATTTCTTCTCTGGTTCCAAGTCTCCAAAGCCAGGCTCTGACTGCCCAGTATGTTCTGACTATTAGAGGCCAGTAGCTCTCAATTGTTTGCTTTTGGGGGTGGTTACAGGTGTCCTTTGGGATTTCGCCTGCTGATTGAGACCAAGAGTGCCTTAAAGAATGTGTGGGGGCTTCCCCGGTGGTGCAGTGGTTGAGAATCCGCCTGCCAATGCAGGGGACACGGGCTCGATCCCTGGCCCGGGAAGATCCCACATGCTGCGGAGCAACTAAGCTCATGTGCCACAACTACTGAGCCTGTGCTCTAGAGCCCATGAGCCACAACTGCTGAGCCCGCGTGCCACAACTACTGAAGCCCACACGCCTAGAGCCCGTGCTGCACAATGAGAGAAGCCACTGCAATGAGAAGCCCGTGCACCGCAATGAAGAGAGCAGCCCCCGCTCGCCGCAACTAGAGAAAGCCTGCGTACAGCAATGAAGACCCAACACAGCCAAAAAAAAAAAAAAAAAAAAAGTGTGTATGTGGAGCTGGGGAAGGCAGGCCAGGGTTACACAGAGTCCTAGTGAGCCATAGTACTGGAGCAGAAATCTTTGTTATGGATTATTTTCTTAATAATTTTAGGATAGCATTTCCCACAGAGTGTTCTATGGACACTTACTTTTCACAATGTTAATAAATATTACACAGATAAAGGGTTTTATGGTCAAATGATTTCAGACTTTTGGTTAAAACAAAATTAAATAGTTGTCTTTGTTCATTTCTACTCAGAGCCTTTAATATATTAACAGGCATCATGAACATCTAAGCGTAATTTATAAATGATGAAACTCATAGTATACAGTGTCTCTCAATCCCAGCCTTTTATAGAGTATTTTTGAGACTAATATTCTAAAGAACATACTGGGAAAACTGATTTAGAGTGACTATTCTGTTGAGAAATGTCAGCAGATAGAAAAATACTCTGATTCTTACTTCAGGAATCTTATTCTTTACTCTTAGAGCATTGGAAAATATAAAACCTTCATGTTTAGCTTTGTGCACGCCGGCATACCATGGGACCAGGAATACTGGAAAAAATTTTGGTGAATTAACCTTTTGTAGTCAACTTAGCAAATTAGATTGGCTACCTTGTTCTTGCTAAGAGTAGAAGCAGAAACATCATCTTGGGAGAAATGCAATCTCTTATAATTCAGACTGTTCATAAGATTGCCTGTTTTACTCTGCATGGACACAGATAGTAATCCAATACTCAAGTGGAAAAGTGGAAAGTACTTTAATACCTTTCACTGATGGTTTGATAATGCTGCTCAAAAGACTGGATCTTGAAGGATCGCTTAGTAGCATCTCTGATTCTCCCAGAAAAATTCTATGTATGTTTAGGTAATCATGCTGATCTAGTCACTTAGCTGGTGAATTAATGTTTTTTGCTTTCTTTTTTTCTTCCAGATGTCTTCTGTAAAGTGGAGATGCCCTCCCAGTACTGCTTGGCCTTGCTAGAACTAAATGGAATCGGCTTTAGTACCGCAGAATGTGAAAGTCAGAAACACATAATGCAAGCCAAACTGGATGCAATTGAGACGCAGGCCTATCAACTAGCTGGCCATAGTTTTTCTTTCACCAGTTCAGATGACATCGCTGAGGTTGTATGATGGGAATAAAAAATTTAGAAAAGTCATTTTTAAAGCAAAAACGTGTGTGTGTGTGTGTGTGTGTGTGTGTATGTTTCATAAGTGTGTTTACCTAAGTACCAAAGATCAGTAAAATAAAACAATCAGTTAACCAGAATACTTTGGAGATAGAATATTCTAACATCTCCTTTGTAAGTTTATACCTATATTTATGAATAGTAAGGTAGTAAAGAAGTATCCTAGAATGTGTGTTCCATAAGGAGATTTGCCTGGAACAGAAGGGGCACCCAGTAAATATTTTTTTATTTTAAAAAATTAACTACCACTATGAGATCCATAGTGGTAGTTGTATAACAGTGTAGGTGTTTCTCCATGAAGTTAGTAATTTCATAAACTCTCACTCCTTCTTCACTGCAAAATTAGATATTTTTCTTAGATGTTAGTGAAAAAGGGATTTTGGGAACGCTCTGCTTTTTTAAACCTACTAATATTTTTATCATCTTAGATAAATTTTGACATAGTTTACTCTTCCCCCCGCCGCCGCCCCTCAAAAGTTGGTGTTCTCTTCCCTCCCCACACTCCATAAAGGGTGGTTGGGTTGTTTTAGAGGAGTTACTGATACAGGGTGGGTGCTTACTCTTGATATCTTTGAAGTTCTATTGTTATCTAGATGTGATTCAGTATTATAGTATATTGGTATTATAGACTTTAAATCCAGACTTCTTGGGTTTGAATGCTACCTGCTCTATTTATTAATTAACTCCATGACCTTGGACCACTTCATTAACTCTATATCTCAGTTTCTTCATCAGTAAAATACCTCATGTTAGAAATACCTCATAGAGTTGTGAGGAATAAGCAATAAATGTAAAACACTTAGAACAGTGCCTATCTCATAGTAAGTGTTGTATAAATATTATATAAAGGGCTTACAAATGCCCCCCCCCACTTTAGCCACAGTTATGCGTTTTTAAAAAATGAGGAACTTTGTTTCTCCTAATCACGTGGTACATTTGTATTGAATTCAGTGGTGTTTTTTGGGGTGTTTTAAAATACTTTCTTTTGATTTCTTTAGTCCACAAGTCCCCAAGCCAGAACCTAGCTCGCTACACCTAAAATTACATGGGGAACTTGTCAAAAATATAGAATCTCTGGATATCAGCACAAGTAGGCTTGGGGCAAAGGCAAGAACCAGTACTCTTGTGATTCAGATGGGTGCAAAGGCATGTGGGCCTTAGGCCTAGACCAAACTCTGGCCTAGAATAAAAGTCCTTTGATATTATTGGCTTGTTCTTAGATCTTCATGTTAAAATGGAAGTTATATTAAAGGTAATCTAACATTTTCATACATTGATTATTTTATCCTTGGTGATTTTAAGTTGAATCTTTCAAATAGGCAAGATGTTACTAATCATCTAGAGCTGCAGTGTTCAATAAAGGAGTCACTAGCCACTTATCTCTGTTTCAGTTTAAATTAACTGAAATTAAATAAAATATATCAATTAAGTTCCTTAGTCATGCTAACCACATTACAAGTGTTCAATAGCCACAGGTGGCTAGTGGCCACTATATTGGACAATACAAATATAGAACAGTTTTATTATTGCAGAAAGTTCTTGGATGGCACTGGTCTTGAGAAGGTATCAGCAAAATATGACTTGCAGGCCAGATCTGGCCTGCCACCTGTTTTTGTAAATAAAGTTTTATTGGAACACAGCTATAGCTGTTCATGTACTTATTGCCTGTGGCTGTTTTCATTCTATAATGGCACAGTTGAAAAGGTGTGACAGACAGTAAAACAAAGCTAAAAATATTTACTGTCTGGCCCTTTGTAGAAAAAGTTTCTGACTCCTGGTCTAGAGGGAAGCATGGGTTAGTAGAAAGAAAAAGGACTTTAGAGTTAGAAGACTTTGGGTTCTAATTCTTAATTCTACTACATTTTGGGCATGCAACTTTGAGCAAGTTTCTCCAACTGTCTAAACTTTGCAGATTTGTCATAAAGTTGTTATAAGGATTGCATGTTAAAGCACCTAGCCTGATGGCTGGCACATAGGAAGTGCTTAATAAATATTAGTGTCTCTTGCTCCCATCCAGTTCAACTCCCTCAGTCACAGATGTGTTAGTTAAGACCTGAAGAGAGAATTTATGTGTGAAGTTTTTATAATTAATTCTGAAGGATTCACCAAAAATGGAAGCTTAAGATAAAACTTGAGATCTTTAAATTGTCTTAATTATGATAGGTCTTCCTTCCTGGGGTTGTCGATTTATTGTTATTGTAATAATGTTTCATTTTTTCTATTCAGTTATTTTCTTCTCTCTTCTCTGCTGTCATTCATTTATATACTCTTTGATAAGTATATTAGAGTTGCCTGATTAAATACCAGCACTTGGTTAAATTTGAATTTCAGATGAACAGTGGACAATATTTTAGTATAAGTATGCTCCATGTCATTCAAATTTGGCTGGGCATCATGTAATTTTATTTGCTAAATATAGCAACCCCAAACCTTATGTGTGCATATGTTCATATCTATATAACACAGTCTTTGGGCAAGTTAGTTATTAACATCCATAGTAAGCCTCAGTAATTTTCATGCCTAGGACCCCACTTATTCACACTACTTAAAACTAAAACCAGATTTTTGTTTCTGTCATCACCACTGTTCTAGGGAAACAGGTATATCTTTACTTCCACCCCTGGCCCAACTTGTAGAAAAAATTCTCATGCAAAGGGTTTCAATTTTTAGAATTATTATTGGGAAAATAATCCAAGGTTCAATAAATCTTACTGAAAGTATATAAATGAATGAGTAGAAAGAGTAGATAGTGTTCTGAATTGCCTAAATTGGAACCCCTCTAACAAGAACTAGTGAGTTTAAGGTATACATGGGATCTTCCCTCTGACCCGCAGCCTGGATCCCTGTTCCGTGTAAGCCTAGTTTCTTCAGTGGGTGCTTACTGGCCACTCTCTAACTTTCATTATTGCTGCATTGGATCAATCACCTTCTCCTGGCTTTTTGCCCAGGGCCTCTCAGGGTCTAGCCTTGTGGTAGTGGAATTAGATGGCTTTTGGGGCCCCTTCCTACTTTAGTGTTCTCTGAGTTTTGTGATCACACAATAGCCACGAAGGCTCCCATGTTTATCCTCTATGGGGCTTAAATGATCAAGCAGCCGCATTGGTCACCACATCAAGGAGTATTTAGGTGAGCTTATAATCAGAGCAACCTAAAGTCGCAATGCCAATAGTTTGTCAGTTGTTCAGCACAGAATATACATTCTTGTATTCTTGACTGTTTAAGAGCCTGGTGTTACTGTTAATCTAATACTGACTAAATTAGGGTATGGACAGCCTACTTGATGTAAGATTTTATTGCCATTATTTATTAAATGTGATAATTCCAAATTGTCCAAAAATATTCTTACAATCCATGTTGAAATGTGTAGAATCTTTTCTCGAATAACTTTTTAAAATGTTTTCTGAATGATAATACTTGTGATTTGATTCTTGACTAAAGAAGCATTAATTTCTTGCAGGTTTTATTTTTGGAATTGAAGTTGCCACCAAATGGAGAAAGAAAACACCAAGGCAGCAAGAAAACTTTGGGTTCTACCAGAAGAGGGAATGATGATGGATGGAAGCTAAGGCTGGGAAAACAGTTCAGCACTAGTAAGGTGCTCTTTGGGGCAGTCACAGGGCAGAATCTGAACTACTTTTAGCATTTTGGTGTCCTGAAAGAATGCTGATGAAATCAAGATCCAATGTAGTACACCATTTGAACTTATCCAGACAAAAACAAATTGGTTTTTTGTTCAGCTGCCCACAAACACTATGGAAACATTCCAGCATGGAAAATCTGGATCATAATCTGAGTTAGCAATTGTGTCCTTCCTATCATTAAAACAGTGTAAAGGTTTGTAAATTCAGACCTATATAGACATTAATTATTGATATGCACTACTCTTGGACTTCTAGTATAATATAATTTCTGTCGTTATATGAACATGAACAGAAAGGTATGGAAGAATTTAAAAAATAAAAAGACAGTCAATATAAATAAAATTTTGTTTTTTTCAATTTCAGAGCAAAATAGTAAGTTTTCCATGCATTTGTTTTGAGAATCTAATCTGTTAATTTCAAAGTCAAATTGAATCACAACCCTTGGAAACTGTATACATGGGACAAAAGAGAGAAAGCCTTAATTTTATATTTTTACTGAATGAATTATCAATGGAAAATAAGGATAGAAAGTACAGCCACAACAGCCATGGAGAGAGCAGTCCAAGTTGCCATTCTGTAGAATTTTGACCATAATATTATTAATTATGACTTGCCTGCCCCGGGGAAGTTTCCACAGCTTCATTCTGTAGCAAAACTTTTTATTTAATCGCATTGGCCCTTTTACCCTACAAGTTTTTGTTCCTTAAAGGTTCATTGAATGTCTGTAGCATGGAAAATTCAAAGTTTTAAAAATAAATTTCCTTGATACAAAGACCATGAAAGTATTATGGCAAAAAGAAGGAAAAAAAAAAGACTGGGAAACTTACAATCACATGAGCAATGGAGGAGGAAAATATAAAGGAAAGAGATGATGTAAACAATTGGGTGGGGTGTGGGGAAGCAGCTGTTTTACTAAGTTGACATCTCATTGATTTTTTTTTTTAATAGTAGATGTAAATTGACATTACTCAACATTAACATGTTTACATTTTATAATCTATAGTTATTATAGATTTATCATTATGGTGATTTCCAAAAAACCCAAATAGTAATTTTATAATAGTAAAGTTGAGTTTAGATACAGGAGTTATCAAATTTAGTTTTGAGATTATATTGTTTACTTAAAAGAGATTCTAGTTTGCTATGGAATTTGGACAAGAATCTGATCCTACTTTATTATAATTCTTTGGCAGGATGTTTTAAATAAATTAAGGGCATTACATCCTTTACCAGGCTTGATATTAGAGTGGAGAAGAATCACTAATGCTATTACCAAAGTGGTCTTTCCCCTGCAGCGGGAAAAACGTCTGAATCCTTTCCTTGGAATGGAAAGAATCTATCCTGTATCACAATCACACACTGCTACAGGTAATGAGAAATCTTAAATATGGATAATATCCAGTTTTGCAAAAAAAAATTCATATGTAATATTTGCTTATGTAATAAGCAAATAATAATATTTTAATATAATATAATAATAATAATATAATATTTGCATATGTAATATTTGCTTATGACGACCAAGGAATTCGAATGTTGATCATTGGGTTCAGTGAAGTTCTATAAACATTTATGAAACGCATACTACATCCAAAGCATAGGTGAATATCAGGTAGATAAAGAGATGAAATTTAATAAGATAACAGTTCCTGCTTTCAAGTACTGTATAGAGTAACTTGGATGTCTGAGCTTGGATGAGAGTATGGCCAGGAATTAAATATTTATTTGAGTCAGTGATCTTATCTAATTTCAGTCACAGCCCTATTCTGAATCTCTTAAGAGTCTCTCCAAGTTGAATCTAAGTAGGCCTGTGCAGTAATAAGGGAGTGTCTTACTTTACTCAATCGGAAAAGAAAGCTGTAGAGTCCTTTGCATGTCTTTTGGCCCTCTTGGGATCAGTATGCATGTAATCTCATGAAGAAAAAAAAGCATTCTTTTTCTAGGTAGTGCACAGCTTCACATATTTGTCAAATGCAATGTGCAGTGGAAGAAAGGGCAGCATTAACTCCTTCATAGAGGGGGCATTTTAGTTTGGTGGTATAGAATGTGGACTTTGATATCACATTTTCACAAGGTTTGAATCTTGGTGCTGAGAATCTTTAGACAAGGTACTTAACCTTTCAGTACCCAAGTTTCCAAATGTATAAAACAAGATAATAACAGTCCTACCTCACTGGGTCATCCTGAGGATTAAATAGGTCAGTACATGTAAAGTGTTTAGAATGATGCGTGGTACATTATCAGTTGTTGCTGTTATTGAGGATGGGGGCACCGTGAGGAGCTGCTTTTCTCTTTGCTTGCTTAGTCTCTGTTCTAAACAATTCCTCTTCCTTCTCCCTATTTAGGTAACCTCTTGGTGCTTCTTGCCTATTTCTTGCCCTGTTTTAAGTTTCATTTTGAAACGTATGCTAATGTGTAAACTTATGTAAAATAAATCCTTGTTGGTGAAAAAACAATCAACCTAGAGTTTTCAAAGCTTTTGCACATTTATTTGTTGCTTATAAAGCAGAAAGTCATCAATTCCTTGTTGTTTTCCTGATTGTTTTTCATTATACTATGCCTACATTTAAAGAATATTTTAGAAATACAAGCTTACCTAAGTATAGTAAAGCCCTTTCATTATTAGAATTAATCTTCATGAAGCTATATTCATGTTTTGTAATTTACTTTTGCCATTTTATTTGTCTACCAGTGTTACCTCATTAATTCAAACACTAGACCTGAATATTAAGTATTGATATTATCATAGAAGAGAAGACAGTGTGCTGAGGCAGAAAGAGACTTGGATTCTTTCCTGTGCTATTTGTTAGCTTTATAAAATGGATTAGGCCATTTAATGCTAATAAGTGTAATAATATCTACCATTAATTGAACACTAATTTTTGCTAAAATCAAAATAACGAGGATATAGTGTCAGGAGTTTATTCAGAAAAACAGTATCTGAGATACTTAAGATCTCTGATTCATCTAAAGAAGATGGAATTACATACAGTAGCTAGTAGAGAGCCTGTTAGAATGAAGAGTGTCATAAAACAGAGGATTTTTTGGTCACTATATGTGTATGATAAAAACTGCAGTAGCAGTCAGTTACCCGAACTTTTTGAACAACACCTGTGTGTTTTTGAAAAATTCATCCAATAAATAAATAAAATGTAAAATATTTGGGGGAAATTAAAGGCCATAAGCATTAAAACAAATAGCTTTCTGTTTCCTAGAAAATGTACTAGCCACCTGATTCTAGTTTCTAGTCATGTCAGTGCTACCTACCATTGATTCTTGTGATAAGTGATGAGGAGGAGGAGGAAAACTGGCCAGGTGATATCTAGAAAGTAACGTTCTAGTCACCATCTCTCACTACTACTCCATCTCCTGCATCCTGTGGCCTAACTCCTGTGGCCCCAGTTGTTCTGTTCAGCACTCAGTTGCTCTTCTGCTTCAGATCCTCTTTTCTGTATCTTGTTTGTTCCTGGCTTTTAAAGGCTTCGACAGTCATTTCTCCTAAGATCCATTTGATTTGTCTTTTACTCATTTGTATAACTGCTAGCATTTTATAGTGCTAACTTCTGGTACTCATTTTAGCGTAGAAATAGTATGATTTATCATATTCTTATCATGGGATTGTTTCTGTAGAACGAGGTTAATTATAAAACACTGTATTGTAGCTGATTCATATATTCACTTATATCACGATTGGTCTTGTACTTGTTATTTTTAGACACATGAACATAATAAAGTGTATATCATTTAAATTTAGTTTAACAATAACAGAGCATGCATTTTTAGGATAATTCAGAAATGGTATTCGTGTTAAAGTAAATGTCAGATTTCCCCTCTTCCCTTCCCCCCCAATTTTATGTCTTCATTCTGCTTGATTTTAGGACGAATAACCTTTATAGAACCAAATATTCAGAATGTACCAAGAGATTTTGAGATCAAAATGCCAACACTAGTAGAGGAAAGCCCACCTTCTCAAGCCCTAGGCAAAGGCCTACTTCCTATGGGCAGGTAGACTCTATTTCTCTTTATTTGGGTTAATATACTTCTGGGAGTATGAATGGCTCAAAAATAGCCTATTGGACAAATAATGAAATCAGTTTAATTTTCTGTTCCAGGCATACACATTTCTATTCTATTTCAAATCCTGAGTCTGTCTATAAAGAAGCTAGTTGATGGCAAAAAGCTGAAAATCTGGGTCACTAATTAAATCAACCAGCACTATATGCTTAAGTCAAAAACTAAAGGGACAAGTTTAGCAGTGTCTGGAACATCCCCCTTCCTGCCCTCTTCATATGCTCACAAAAGGAAGAAAAAGCACAGATCATTTATATTAGATATGGTCAATGAGATTTACTGAATTGAGTGAAGCAGTTTGTGGGAAAGGTTATTACAGAAATACCTTCCTGTTTAATTGAAGGTTTGCTGAACGAGGTCTAGTATATTTGTTAAGCTTTAAAGTGTGTTTCAAATAAGGTTTTTAAATTTCTTAGATGGAAATATTGACTTACTGAAAAACTCAGACCATTTTCATATATTTAAGACTACTTCATGTCCAGCTGATGATGTTTTTCGCACAACAGAGGAGGAAAAAAGAAGGGTTGTGGCCTGAACCCCAGGCACCAGGCAAAGATGGAGGAGAGAGCCTCAGACAGAGGAATGCCGTTTTCAGTTAGCATGAGACATGCCTTTGTGCCTTTCCCAGGTAAGGTGACCGATGATAGTTTTTGAGCTTCTTTTTGCTGTGGGAATGGTTTTCAAAGCACTGATAAAGCCTGATTTATGAATAAGACTCAGAAGAATACATTAGTTTCTCCATCTTTCCTCTCTTTGGTGGAGCCTGTTTTTCCCCTTCATGTTGCCAGGTTTATAACAGTCAGTCATTATTGTCTTCATGATCTGCTCTGTGGGAAACCTCTGTGCTGTTTGCTCAGCATCCTGCTGAAATCATGTAATCCTGGGTCATTGTAAACCTTTTTGCAAAATCCAGTGAATTTTGTTAGTTGTCATCCTCTTTGACTTCCCTATAGCATTTGTCACTCTGTTAACCCTCTCTTTCCTCAATTTCTCTCCCCCCCGACCTCTAAGGGCACAATTTTTTTTTTTGGTCTCTTTCTAACTTGTTTTGCTCTTTTGTTTCTTCTCCAGTTCTCCCCACTGCTGCTTCCTATTGCAGGGGGTAACCCTCAAGGCTATCTTACTTCTGTCTGACCTTTCCTCAGTACTCGTCATCAAAACATTTGGAAGTCATGATCTATCTCCCAGATCATCCCTATTATTTGTATACATATTTGCTCTTTTTGCCACCTGGCAGCTCTGGGTGAGTGCAGTTAACCAGCTGAATTTATTTGAATTCTGTCAGAAATTTATATTCCAAGGGTGAATTCAGGTCTATGATAGTATAACCCATTTGGCAGTTTTCAGCTTTGCTTTTTAAATATGAACTACCAGCATTTTACCATTGTAACTATATTTAAGTATTCAGTTCTGTGGCATTAAGTACATTCATTCACATTGTGGTGCAGCCATTACCACCATCCATCTCCAGAACTTTTTATCATCCCCACCTGAAACTCTGTACCCATTAAATATAACTGTCCCCCGGGATTCCCACAGCACCTGGCAACCACCATTCTATTTTCTGTCCCTATAAATTTGACCACTCGAGATCATATAATATTTGTACTATTGTGCCTGGCTTATTTCACGTAGCATAATGTCTTCAGGGTTTATTCATGTTGTAGCAATTGTGTCAGAATTTCTTTCTTTTTTAAGGCCAAATAATATTTCATGATATTTATTTATTCTTACCTAAATAATAAAACTGTGTTTAACACAACAATATTTTATACTGATTTTGTTTAAAATTTTAAAATTAATTTAAATTAAATGTATATGGATTTAACCTGAAAATTTCTGCCATTTAAATGTACTGTTTAGTTAACTATCTAAAATAACTATTGATGGGGTTTATCCCAGGAATGCAAGGATTCTTCAATATATGCAAATCAATCAATGTGGTAAACCATATTAACAAATTGAAGGAGAAAAACCATATGATCATCTCAACAGATGCAGAAAAAGTTTTCGACAAAATTCAACACCCATTTATGATAAAAACCCTCCAGAAAGTAGACATAGAGGGAACTTACCTCAACATAATAAAGGCCATATATGACAAACCTACAGCCAACATCGTTCTCAGTGATGAAAAACTGAAAGCATTTCCACTAAGATCAGGAACAAGACAAGGTTGTCCACTCTCACCACTATTATTCAACATAGTTTTGGAAGTTTTAGCCACAGCAATCAGAGAAGAAAAAGAAAGAAAAGGAATCCAAATCGGGAAAGAAGATGTAAAGCTGTCACTGTTTGCAGATGACATGATACATAGAATCCTAAAGATGCCACCAGAAAACTACTAGAGCTAATCAATGAATTTGGTAAAGTAGTAGGATACAACGTTAATGCACAGAAATCTCTTGCATTCCTATACACTAATGATGAAAAATCTGGAAGAGAAATTAAGGAAACACTCCCATTTACCACTGCAACAAAAAGAATAAAATATCTAGGAATAAACCTACCTAAGGAGGCAAAAGACCTGTATACAGTAAACTATAAGACACTGATGAAAGAAATTAAAGGTGATACAAATAGATGGAGAGATATACCATGTTCTTGGATTGGAAGAATCAACATTGTCAAAATGACTATACTACCCAAAACAATCTACAGATTCAGTGCAATCCCTATCAAACTACCAATGACATTTTTCACAGAACTAGAACAAAAAATTTCACAATTTGTATGAAAACACAAAAGACCCCAAATAGCCAAAGCAATTTTGAGAAAGAAAAATGGAGCTGGGGGAATCAGGCTCCCAGACTTCAGACTATACTACAAAGCTACAGTAATCAAGACAGTATGGTACTGGCACAAAAACAGAAATATAGATCAATGGAACAGGATAGAAAGCCCAGAGATAAACCCATGCACATATGGTCACCTTATCTTTGATAAAGGAGGCAGGAATGTACAGTGGAGAAAGGACACCCTCTTCAATAAGTGGTGCTGGGAAAACTGGACAGGTACATATAAAAGTATGAGATTAGAACACTCCCTACCACCATACACAAAAATAAGCTCAAAATGGATTAAAGACCTAAATGTAAGGCCAGAAACTATCAAACTCTTAGAGGAAAACATAGGCAGAACACTCTATAACATAAATCACAGCAAGATCCTTTTTGACCCACCTCCTAGAGAAATGGAAATAAAAATAAACAAATGGGACCTAATAAAAATTAAAAGCTTTTGCACAGCAAAGGAAAGCATAAAGAAGACGAAAAGACAACCCTCAGAATGGGAGGAAATTGCAAATGAAGCAGCTGACGACGGATTAATCTCCAAAATTTACAAGCAGCTCATGTAGCTCAATATCAAAAAAAATAAACAACCCAATCCAAAAATGAGCAGAAGACCTAAATAGACATTTTTCCAAAGAAGATATGCAGATTGCCAACAAACACATGAAAGGATGCTCAATATCATTAATCATTAGAGAAATGCAAATCAAAACTACAATGAGGTATCACCTCACACTGGTCAGAATGGCCATCATCAAGAAATCTACAAACAATAAATGCTGGAGAAAAGGTAACCCTCTTGCACTGTTGGTGGGATTGTAAACTGATACAACCACTATGGAGAACAGTATGGAGGTTCCTTAAAAAACTACAAATAGAACTACCATATGACCCAGCAATCCCACTACTGGGCATATACCCTGAGAAAACCATAATTCAAAAAGAGTCATGTACCACAATGTTCACTGCAGCTCTATTTACAGTAGCCAGGACATGGAAGCAACCTAAGTGTCCATCGACAGATGAATGGATAAAGAAGATGTGGCACATATATACAGTGGAATATTATTCAGCCATAAAAAGAAATGAAATTGAGTTATTTGTAGTGAGGTGGATGGACTTAGAGTTTGTCATACAGAGTGAAGTAAGTCAGAAAGAGAAAAACAAATACTGTATGCTAACACATATATATGGAATCTAAAAAAAAAAGGTTCTGATGAACCTAGGGGCAGGACAAGAATAAAGATGGAAACATAGAGAATAGACTTGAGGACACGGGGAAGGGGAAGTGTAAGCTGGGATGAAGTGAGAGAGTGTCATGGACTTATATATACTACTAAATGTAAGATATGGGACTATATGTATATGTATAGCTGATTCACTTTGTTATAAAGGAGAAATTAACACACCATTGTAAAGCAATTATACTCCAATAAAGATGTTAAAAAAATAAAATAATTCTTGATATATGGTTGGATTTAAGTCTGTTGTCATTTGTATTTTGTTCTATCTGTTCTTTATTCTTTTTTAAAAACTGTAAGTGACTATTTTTGTTATTGTTTTATTTCCTCTATTTTTTTTTTTTTTTTTGCGGTATGCGGGCCTCTCACTGCTGTGGCCTCTCCCGTTGCAGAGCACAGACTCTGGATGCGCAGGTTCAGTGGCCATGGCTCACGGGCCTAGCCGCTCCGTGGCATGTGGGATCTTCCCGTACCGCGGCATGAACCCATGTCCCCTGCATTGGCAGGAGGACTCTCAACCACTGCGCCACCAGGGAAGCCCCTCTATTATCTTTTTAACTCTATATCTTAGATACTTCAGAGTTTACAATATGCATCACATCACAGTCTAGCTTCAAATAATTTTATACCACTTCATCCATAACGTAAGGAGTGTTTTTCCATTTCCCATTTTTTGTAATACGTTTAACTTCTATGATTATTATAAACTTTGCTATGTAGTTTTTTTTTTGTTGTTAACAGTTATGACCTTTCAAAGAAATCAAGAAACAAAAGTGTCTTTTCTGTCTGTTTACTTTTTTACCCTTCCTGGCACTCTTTGTTCTTTGAAGTAGACTCAGGTTTCCATCTGTTATCAATTTTCTTTACCCAGAGTACTTCTTTAAGGTTTTTTTTGTAGTGCAGTTCTACTGACAGTGATTTCTCTTAGCATTTCCATGTCTAAATTTCTCTATTTTATCCTCACTTTTGTAAGATTTTTTTATTTGACATAGATTTATGGGTTTATAGTCCTTCTCTTTTAGCACTTTAAATATATATTTCCATTAGCTTATGGTTTGCATTATTTCTGATGAGAAGTACACCACTATTTTTCTTGCTATTCTTCCAAGCATAATATATTTTTTCCCAGGATGCTTTTTTGATTTTTTAAATTTGTTATTCAGTTTTAGCAATTTGATTTGGGTGTGAGTCTCTGGGTGGTTTTTTATGCTTTACTATTTGGGCTTTTGAGTTTGCTGAATTTCCTGAGTCCACTTAGGTTTTTTTTTTCTTGCTTCTTCTTAATCTATGTGCTTATATTTTTCATTAGATTTGGAACATTTTCAACCATTATTTCTTATAATATTTTTGTCCATATTTTGCCCTTTTTTCCTATTACTCCAAATATACATGTGTAATACCACTTAGTATAGTCCCACAGATCACTGAAACTTTTTTTCTTTTCTTCTTTATTCCCCTCTCTTCATTTTTTTAAACTCTGTACTGCAATGGATATTTTCTACTGACTGTTTTAATGTTCACTGATCTTTTTTTCTACAGTGTCTAAATGCTGTTATATCCTTTTAGTGAATTTTGCATTTCAGATATTGTATTTTCAGTTTTAGAATTTTAAGTTTTTGTATAGTTTTCATTACTTTATTGTAATTCACTATTTGTCCCATCATTATTTTTATATGTCTTTAAATTCCTGAACATATTAAAATTCCATCATCTCTGTAATTTCTGAGTCATTTTTCTATTGACTGAATTTTCTCCTGGTCAGAGTTACATTTTCCTGGTTCTTCATATGTCTAGTATTTTTTTTATTGTATGCTGAACATTATGGTTACTACATTGTTAACTCTTTGGATTTTGTAGTCTTCATTTATAGCGTTTTCTTCTGGCAGGCAGTTAATTTACTTTCACATCAGCTTGATCATTTTGAGTCTTTTAAGCTTTGTGAGCAGACGTTTAGAGTAGCCTTTACTCTAGGGCTAGATTAACCATCATTGTAAAGTTTGGCCTTACTGCGGTCTCTACTTTGTGCTCAAGTTGTTCAGCAGGATTTCTCCACTCAGTCTGGTCAGAGCTTGAACATCTTTCAACATTCAAGAGTATGTTGTTCAAGTAGTTCAGCTGATAGCTGAACTTTGATAATAGCTATTTCTTTAGTGTTTGTTCTTTGTCTGGTTCTCTGAACTTTCTCCCTGCACAGTTTAGTATTTGGTCAAAAATCCAAAGGGATTACTGTGCATATTTCTGGTGATCCTTTTATGCAAAGTTCCTTTCTCTCCAAATTTCACAAGTTGTAGCAGCCTCAGCAGGCCCAAATTACACTTTCTTCTTCCAGCTCAGAGACCACAGTGCTTTGTTTCACCTCTTTCCCTGCGCTGCCTCCATTCAGAAACTTGAGACAGTTGCATGGCTCCTCTTATCTCCCCTCTCCTTCCCCTTTCTCAGGGATTGTAGTCCTGCATTGCCTATTGTCCAACATCTGAAAATTGTTATTTCATATAGTTTGTCCAGTTTTATTTTGTTTAGGGCAGAAAGGCCGTAAAAGTTGTGGTCATTTGTTTCAAATCAGTATTTATATATTTTTGAATTGGTTATTCGTTCACATAGTTCAGAAATCAAAATATTTAAAAGGTATATATTGAGAAACTTTGCTTCCTTCCCTGTCCTAGCTACCCTGTTATGTATAACTCTTATAGTTAATTACATATTTGAGTTTCTTATATATCCTTCCAGTATTTCTTTATACAGATACAAGCAAATATGAATATGTACTATTTTCTTCCTCTGTTCTTACACAAGCATAAGCATTCTGTATACACTGTTGTTTGCTTTGTTTTTTTGTTTAATATTTTTATGCTGAAGACTTGTGATTATCAGTAAAGAAATTTGAACGTAAGCCAGTTTAATTTGTATGCAGATAATCTTTGCAGCAGCCTGTGGGCTTGTTTACTGAGTCACAGAGTTAAAAGCCTGTTTAATTTTGATGGATATTGTCAAATTGCCATCTAATGGGACACAGTTACCATTTACTTCCAAGTAACAATGTATGAGTGTTTTCTTTCTCCACAGCCTTGCCACAGAATGTGCCATCCAACCTCTGGATTTTTACAAGTAGAAAAGAATTGTTTCTTGTTATAGAGTTAATTTGCATTTCTTTTATTGTGAATGAAGTTAAGCATTCTTTAATAGGTTTAAGATTCTTTTGTTTTTATTAGTTCTGTGAATTGCTTGTTTATATTTTGTTCTTGATTTATAGCACCTCTTTTATACAATATAACAGTGAGTCCTTTGTGATATCAGTTGCAAATATTTTTCTACTTTTTCTTTAACTATGCTTTTGCTTGTTCTATTTTGTTTTTGCCATGCTTATCCAGTCATTCCTAGTCCATAGATAAATTATTTGAATCCTCTTAATTATTTGAATACTCTTTTTCACATACAGGCCACTTGACCTTTTTTTGTTGAGCAAGTTTATTTTCAAAGCAGAGCACACATTTCTCTCCATACCCCTTAAAATGTCAGCACACATTAGAAACCAGTTTCTTGATTCACTCATTCATTCATTCCTTCAACAACCATTTGTTAAGGACCTATTAGGTACCAGGAATTGTGCATTTCTGTAGAATGCAAAGGAAGATTATCTCCCATCCCTAATGGCTCAGTGTTACGTGGGAGAGGCATGAAAGAACCATTTTAGATTATGTATCAGTGCTATAGGAACACTGAGGAAAGCACTACCACAGTGGTTAACGGGCAGAGGTCAAGGGTGGCTTTACATATATTACATATCCTTGAAAGCTAAGCAAAAAATTTTTATATGTTACAGAGCTGAATTGCATCATATTAAGAGCAAGGTTTTAGCTTTTTTTGATTTGAGCTTTTTTACATGATCTCACGGTTGTATGTTGGAACTAAATTTCTGTCATCCTGCTCAGTGTTATAAAACTTAGTTTTGTCTTTGTACCGACTTTTCTAAAATCATTTCTGTTTCAGGTGGTTTAATATTAGCTGCTGATTACTCTCAACTTGAGCTGAGGATCTTAGCTCATTTATCCCACGATCATCGTCTCATTCAAGTACTAAACACTGGAGCTGATGTTTTCAGGAGTATTGCAGCTGAATGGAAGATGATTGAGCCAGAGTCTGTTGGGGATGATCTGAGGCAACAAGCAAAACAGGTGGTCTTTACTGAACATGTTTAACATAAATGAGGAGAATTTTTATGATTTAAAAAAAAATTTTTTAACTATCTCAATCATTTGTGGTTGAGGAGTGATTTCTCCCTCTTTGGATTTTTCACAACGTTCACCTGAGCCTGTCTCATGGTATTCATATTTTCCTTTGTAGAGTCAATAGAAAGAATCAGGTAGAGTTAGTCCAAGCCTACTTAGTTCTGGGAAATCTATATGCATTAGTGGTAGATATTGTGGTGGTGGTGGTAGATATTGTGTGTGTGTGTGTGTGTGTGTGTGTGTGTGTGTGTGTGTGTATTTTTAAAATCTCTTTCTAGTCTGTAAGCACACAAATATTTATCTTTTTATATTCACACGCATTGAGCCATGGTGCCTTTTATAGAAGGATGCTCTCTGAATGTTTGTTGAAAAATAAATATTGCTGAGCTGCGGATTATAATCAGTAACTATTAGCTTTTTAGTTATTTTAAGATTTATTTATTATTATTTTTTAAAATAGATTTTATTTATTTATTTTTGGCTGTGTTGGGTCTTTGTTGCTGCTCACGGGCTTTCTCTAGTTGCAGTGAGCGGGGGCTACTCTGTTGCGGTGCACGGACTTCTCATTGCAGAGGCTTCTCTTGTTGCGGAGCACGGGCTCTAGGCGCGCAGGCTTCAGTAGTTGTGGCACACTGGCTCTGTAGTTGTGGCTCACGGGCTCTAGAGCACAGGCTTGGTAGTTGTGGCGCACGGGCTTAGTTGCTCCGCGGCATGTGGGATCTTCACAGACCAGTGATCGAATCCGTGTCCCCTGTATTGGCAGGCAGATTCTTAACCACTGTGCCACCAGGGAAACCCAGCTTTTTAGTTTTTTGAGGCCATTAGTTAGCTAATCTGCCTGTAAAACTTCATACTGCCCTTGGACTTTTCACATGGGCCCATATTAGTTCCTACTCCTGGATGACTGTTGGGCACAGGGAAAATCAAAGGCCACATTCACACTGTTCCCTGGCCTAGATTAACAACTGATACTTGTTTATCACATGACCTGTGGGAAATCTGATGCCCTTTTCAAGAGAGCAGGATTGTTGGCTGAGGTAAAGGCACACCACCTCTAAGATCCTGCTTTACTAGTTTTACATTTGCACTTCTTGTTACTCACAGCTGTGATTCTTGACTGGCTCATTAGGCATGAAACACTTCCTCTCACCACTGCCTGTTTAGCACCAACACTTGTTTCTTCCACTATTTAGAAAGCCAGTTTTGTCTTCTCTATTTAGTCCTCTCAGATTAAATCCTGCATTTAGCAAGAATCAAACCCTAAGTTAAATAGGTAATATTCCAATATTTAATCCTCGTAGTAAGTACACGAAATAGGTTTTATTATTATTATTCCCATTTTACATAGGAGGAAACCAAGGCACAGAAAGTTAGTAGTTTGCTTAAGGTCATATAGCTATAAGTGGTGGAGCCAGGATAAGTTCAGAATGACAGAACTTAGACATTCTGACTCCATAATCTAAACATTTATATACTGATGATAGCTGCCTCTATTTAATAAGTTCTTGCATGATTTAATAGGGTTTATGATATACCAGTTTTTTTTTCTTGAATCGTCATGCACTGAACCATCTAATCTAGATCTCAGTCTTGCTGAGGTATCAGTTAACACTAAGTAATATCTGAATTAAGAAAAAAAAGTGTAAAAAGACCTAAAAGGAAAAGAAAACAGGAGTGAAAAAACTCCCTCTCAATGTAATTAAAAAAAAAATATTTTGGGAAGTATTTTGGATTTTGGTAATCAATTTTTGCAAGTTATCTTTTTAAATTTTATTTAACAATATTTATATGATCTTGCTTTATGTCAGGTGGTATCCTACACACACACACACACACACACACACATATATAAAATAACTCATCTAATCCTAACAAACTCATGATGTAGGTATTACTGTCCTCATTTTATAGTTGAAGAAACTGAGATACAAGGTAGATTGTGCAAGATAATACCTCTTGTAAATGGTGGAACTAGGATTTGAACCCAGGCAATACTTATTAATAAATCAGTTTCTTTATTGACCTATTTAGACCATTTTCCTCCACTACTCCCAAAATTTTCTCAAAAGTTTGTCTTTAACCCAAATGAATTCTGCAATTGTGGGATTTCAGGTGGCTGTGAGATGAAGAGGATATTTATTTCCAATGACGTCCTCCCTATTATGAAGCCATGTAGTCTACTCTTCCTGCTTTTTTAGTGCTATTCAAAGGTGAGGAGAGGAATGTTTGTAATGCTTCTCTTTCCTGACTCCTAGGCACTTCTTTAAGCAGCAGTTAATGAAGTATTATGAGGAGTAGAAAGCTTCTCTGAAGAGTTCTGGATAAATGACAGTCAGAAATATTTCCTTTTAAACAACTAGGGTTATTTTCTTCACCCACTCATATTCATTCATATTCTGCCCCTTCTTCTCTTTCTCTCCACACCTCAAAAAGTATTGCTAAAAGGCAGTAAAGGCGCTCACTGGATATCAGCTTCTATGGATCTAACCCACCAAAGCAAATCTAATCATTTCTTTGACTCACTATGAAAAGTTTACCAAATCTCAATCCTAATGAACTTTTTATGTTTGCATTTTATGTAGTTATGACCTATAATTTACTTACTGTGTGTGATGAGTCCCTTTCAGATTTGCTATGGAATCATTTATGGAATGGGAGCTAAATCTTTGGGAGAGCAGATGGGTATTAAAGAAAATGATGCTGCTTTTTACATTGACTCCTTCAAATCCAGATATACCGGTAAGGAAGCATTGAATGTTAATTATCTTCTAGATACTATTCTTCTCAACTCTCTTTCCATATTATATTTTTAAAAATTTGTGTTACAGAATTTTCTATTAACAGAAGTTTTCATCAAGCACTGTTGATTAAATAACATCAACCTTACTTAGAGATGTGCTTTTTTCATAAAAGTAGGGACAGAAATGGAATAGCAAAATGAAGTTGATGTATATGCTACTGTGTCGTTGTGAAAATCTTATAAAATCTAGGAATTGTCCTGTGCTTTAGGTTTACATAGCTTTATCTTGAAACAGTAAACCATTGAGTAAATGTACCAGAAACTGTGAGAGAAAAATTGCTTTTATAGAGCAGTTTGAATATCACCATTTTAAATTCTCTCTTCTTTCGGCAGTTTATTGAGGTAATTTGCACACAATAAAATTCACCTTTTTTAGTTGTATAGTTCTATGAATTTTGACAAATGCACGCAATCATACTGTCTACATTACAGCTGAGGTATGGAACCATCACCTCATCATCTCAGAGAGTTCCTTTATGCCCCTTTGTAATCTACCCTGTCCCCAGTCCCCAAAAAGAAAAACTTTTATTCACACATGACATGATCTTGTACATAGAAAATCACATGAATTCAACAAAAACAACTACTAGAACAAATAACTAAATTTGGCACAGGTTCCCACCATACAAGGTCAGTTTGTAAAAATCAGTTGTATTTTTTTTTTTTTTTCCTTTTTTTGGCCATGCCAGCATGGCATGTGGGATCATAGTTCCCGACCAGGGATTAAACCCATGCCCCCTGCAATGGAAATGCGGTGTCTTAACCACTGGACCACTAGGGAAGTCCCTGAATCAGTTGTATTTTTATATACTAGCAATAAACAATTAGTGAATGAAGTAAAAATAAAACCATTTACAATAACATCAAAAAACATGAAATACTTGGGATAAATTTAACAGAGTATGTGCAAGACTTTATTGAAAACTCCAAAGCAATCCTGAGGGAAATTGAAGAATACTTAAGTAAATGTGAGGTTTACCATGTTAATTTATTAGAAGACACAATATTGTTATCACGGTTCTCTGTAAATTGTTCTATAGATTCAGTGCATTTCCAATCAAAATATCATTAGACTTTTGTGTCAGATTTGACAAGCTGATTCTAAATTTATATGGAAATTCAAAGGGCCTGGAATAACTAGAATAATTTGGGGGGGAAAGCACAATGTTGATTATTTACACTCCTTGGTTTCAAAATTTATTATAAAGCTACAATAATCAAGATAGGTATAAGGGTAGACGCAGGGAACAATGAAACACAATAGAGCATCAGGAAATAGACCTATACATATATGGTGAATTGATTTTCAACAAAGTTGCCATGGTAATTCAATGGAGGAAAGATGGTCATGTCAACAGTTGGTGCCAGAACAACTGGATACCAGTATGAAAAAAAAAATGAACTTCTACTTTATCTCATACTGTATTCAAAAATTAACTTGATATGAACCACAGACCTAAAAGTAAAAACTAGAACTATCAATCTTGCAGAAGAAAAGGGAGAGGAGCTTTATGACATTGAGGTAGGCAACAATTTCTTAGGTGATAATAACACTGAATTAGTCATAAAAAATAAATATTTATAAAAGACACCATTAAGAAAATATAAAGTCAAGCCACAGACTGAGAGGAAATATTTATAGTTCCTATTATCTAACAAAAGACTTGCATCCAGAATATATAAAGAACTCTTACAACTCAATACTAAGAAAGTAAATCATGCAATAAAATAAAGTTCAAAAATTTGAACAGACACTTCACAAAAGAAAATATGTGAATAACTACATCAAGTGTTATCGTCATTTGTTCTCAGGGAAAAGCAAGTTAAAACCACAAAGAGATACCATTATATAAACATTAGAATGCTAAAATTTAAAAACATTGTGTCTCTTTTACATTGCTGATTGGTTGTAAAATGGTACAGCCACTTTGGAAGACACTATGGCTCTTTCATATAAAGTAAAACGTACACTTAACTGTATGATTCTGCAATTCTACTATTGGATGGTTGCCCAAGAAAAATGAAAACATGTCCAAAGAAAGACTTGTATGTGAATGTTATAGCAGTTTTATTCATAACTGCCAAAGACTGGAAGTGTTAAACAACAAAAATCCTAGTGAGTAAATTAAAAAAATTTTTTTCCCAGTTTTATTGAGTTATAATTGACACACAGCACTTTATAAGTTTAAGGTGTACAGCATAATCATTTGACTTACATACATCATGAAATGATTACCACATAGATTTAATGAGCATCCGTCATCTCATATTGATACAACATTAAAGAAATAGAAAAAAAAGATTTTTTCCTTGTGATGAGAACTCTTAGGATTTGCTCTCTTAACAGTTTTCATATATAACATTCAACAGTGTTAATTAGCTTTATCGTGTTGTACATTTCATTCCTAGTACTTATTTATCTTATAACTGGAAGTTTGTACCTTTTGACCACCATCACCCATTCCCTCTCCTCCCACTCCCCACCTCTGGTAGCCGCAAATCTAATCTCTTTTTCTATGAGTTTGTTTTTGAAGTATATTTGAACTACAAACTATGTTAATTCCTGGTATACAACACAGTGATTTGATATTTCTATACATTTCAAAATGATCACCATGGTAAGTCTAGTTGTCATCTGTCACCATACAAAGATATTACATAGTTATTGACTATATTCCCCACACTGTACATTTCATACTTGTGACTCATGTGTTTTGTAACTGAAAGTTTGTGCCTCTTAGTCTCCCTCACCTATTTTCCTCCTCCCCCCAACTCCCTCCCCTCTGGCAACCATCTGTTTGTTCTCTGTATCTATTACTCCATTTCTTTATCAACTGAGTAAATTTATTAAAGATCAAATTGGCTTTATTCAATGATTCATGAATCGGGCAACATCCCATCTAGCACTAGAAAGGAGCTCCACCGAACTGTAGAAGAGAAAAGTTTTTTAAAGGCAGAAAGGGGGTAGGTGGATAAAGGAAATATTAGCAAAGAATGCATTGTTTCAGGCAAGGTCACTCTCCTAAGGGGATCGGAAGGGCCTATTGGGCAGATAACCTCACTAGTGCTGACCATGTAATACCAGGTTGACTGGTTAAAGGTTACATTCCTGGGGGTGTTGAGGCTGCAATTTGGTTAGGTAGTAAGTCTTAGTTTGCTAACATAGGGTTTAGCACAAGTGACTCCATTTTGGCCCTGCTCTCTCCTTTTTAACAGGAACAAATATCTGTCAACAGGATTATGGATAAACAGATTTTGGTATATCTCTTCAATGGAATGCTACTTAGCAAGAGAAGGCAGACACAAGTGAGAACATACAGTGTAGTTTATGAAATTCAAGAACATGAAAAAGATACAGTGTAATAAAGTAGATCCATTAGTGTTTGAGGCTGATAATGGGGAGCTGACTGTGAAGGTGATTAAAATGTTTTGTATCTTGTAGTGGTTGTTGGAGGGGTGCATATGTTTGTTAAAATGCATCAAACTGTTCACCGGAAGTGGGTGCCTTTTATTGTATGTAAATTATATCTCAGCTTTGTTTATTGTATGTAAATTATACCTCAGCATTGATTGTTTTTTTAAAGTAGTTCTTGCAATCTCTGAATATTTGAAGTCTTCCTACAGGAGTCAGGTAAGAGAATTCATAGAGGTGTAGTCTCTTAAATCTCATCCTTTTCTTTGCTCTTTACTCAGCAGTATCACAGTAATTCCTGAAGAGAAGATGAGAGCCTGATTGCTTTCTGAAATTCCTATGCTAGTAGTCAGATATCACCAACAGCTGCACTTGGCAGGGTTTCTCCCCTTCCTTTCACCCACAATCTGTGCCAGCCACACAATAGAAATCCTCAAATGAGGGGTTTTAATTGGGAGGCATTAGTGTTTATTACTTAGGATGAGCAGAGCTGTGAGAAAGCAGAAATTGCACAAAAGAATAAAGATAGATTAGCAGTCTCTGTACTTAAATGTGTTTTAAAGAGTATAGAAAAAGAATGTTCCAGGAGAGAAGAACCCCTCTAGCTCAGAGACAGGAATGGGCAATGAAGAGACTGGCCCATCTGAAGCAAAGGGTTCATCCTGGAGAGTCATAAGACCTAATAACGGACCTATATAGCAAAGGATGAATGCTGGTATAGGGAATGTGAATGTGTTTGAGTAATATACTATATGTAGTCTTTTTGAATTTTAAGAAGTGAGTTGTTTAAGTTTCTAATAAAATATTACAACTTCATGCATTAGTTTCAGTTAGGTCCTATTTGAATCATAGCATAGATGGTAACAAGGAGCTGTTGGAATGTATTAAGCCTGGTAAAGATAAGCTCAAAGAGTAAAAGAGGGTTAGTGTGATCAAAGAACAGAACCCTGTGAAAAGTAGCATGGAGTAGTCTTAAGGTCCTGTGATAAAACCATCTAGGTTTTAGTACCTGCTCTGTTGTTCTAGAGTTTAGTTTTGTATTTTTTGTTGTTGGTGGTTGAAAAACAGAGATTATGTCATTTCTAAAGTCCCTTTTGTTTCTAACTTTCATAGCTGTATGAGGTGATGAGTGTTAATTAAATTTATTGTGGTAATTTCACAATATATGTATATGTGCTGCCTAAGCGAGCACTATTTCACAATATATGTAAAGCAAACTGTCATGCTGTACAGTGATGTGTATAAGTTATTTCTCAATAAAACTGGAAGAAAAAGTGAATGAAAGTTTATATGCAAAATTTTGATGATGTGATATTAATGTTAATCATGGTGAAGTTTTGGTATATTTCACTATATTGAAACTAGTGAGTGAGATTAAGGATGGACATTGATTGTAATTATTTCTTCATTTTCTTTGTAGGGATTAATCATTTCATGAGAGAGACAGTGAAGAATTGTAAAAGAGATGGATTTGTTCAGACCATTTTGGGAAGGCATAGATATTTACCAGGAATCAAAGACAACAACCCTTATCACAAAGCTCACGTATGTTGAAATTTCTCTGGATTTTTAACTTAATATTTTAACTTAAATTTTTAACTTTAATGACATGTACTTTTTCAACAAAGACTGAACCCTGCTATTGTCCCTTTTAGAGATCACTAGCATATTAATTGGATCTTCTATTTTATTAAGGACTTCTGAAGTGATGGTACATGCCAGTATTTGCTGAACACAGTCTCTATAGGAGACTAATGTAAATATGAGTTCACTTAGTAATATTTCAGTTAAAGATGTTCTGTTTTAGTAAGCCAATTATTTATTAGCTTTGGTAATAAGTTATATATAAACTTAATTCTTACATTTGCTAATTGTTCTTTGTTTCAGATATCTATACTAATTTGTCATATTACACCAGATTGCATTGTCTTCAGAGATTAGCCAGTCATTGAATTGCGGTATTTTTTGGTTCATTCCTTTTGTTTATTTATTTTAAAAGCACTGGCTCATCAGAGGTTGTTATTAGGATACCCAAAATATTAAAGAAGATATTAAAATGATATTTAATATCATTCAAAAGATGTATTGATGGTATTTACTCAAATTATGGTTGAAATCTCTTTCTGAAATCATTGGGATCCATAAAAGTGTATCTGTACACTTTTTGTGTATCTGAGCATTTAAATTTCTGTTATAGTCCAAACCTTCCTATTTTAACTGGTTGTATTTTGCCCTTACCTCTTACTTTTGTGTGTCAGTGCCCACTACACATTGTATGTAATGAAAATATCCAGCCCCCAAATTGCTAAACTACTGTCTTGAGCTAGAATCTCTCAGAGCAATAATGCTCTTAGGGACCATGGAGGAGTAGTTGGGGTTTTGTTACTTCTTCACTCTCTCGCCTCCCATATATCCACATACAGATGTCAGATATTTATCAGCCTTTTACCATATCTCCAAGTGAAGTAGGCACTGTAGTTGTTGCACTAGGAAAAGTAAGTCTTAAAATGTATTGGAAGAGATAAAGCAAACTAAAAAAATATAAAAGTAGCATGTATACTCAGTTATTTAGGCTTCTAGAGGAGATAGGACTTAAACAGATTCTTGAAGACTATTTAAAATTTAATTGATGGCATGAGAAAAAGATAATCACAAGTGACCAAGAGTTTGAGTAAGGATTGGCTAGAAGCCAATCTGATAGGAGTGGAAAGTTTGAGTTGTCACTTAGGAATAGATAATTTTCTACTGGTCAGATGGAATCAGCTATTGGGGAAGGCTTTTAATGGCAGGCTGAGAAATTTGGGCTTGATCTAATAGGGATTGATTATGTTTTTTGGTATTTACACAATGAAAAATGGAGGATAGAATGATTAATGTTAATGAACCATATAATTTTTTAAAAACTAATATTTTTGAAGTTAAAACTGTGAGAGTAAGACTTTTTATACCAAATCCTTAGGAGTCAGAGTTCTAATTGATTCATTATGTTTTTGCACCCCTCTGAATCAGATATGGAGTAAATATAGCCAGATTCATTGTTTGGTTTTCATTTAGTTTGGTTTTACATTTTATTTCAACTTTTACTGTACTGAAAAATATACATAGAGAAAGCACAAGAAACAAATTTAAATTTCAGTAAATTATCATAGAGCTATACCTATGTAACTACCATACAAACCAAAATACAGAATATTGTCAGCACCCCAGAAGCTCCCCTCATGCCTCTTCCTAATCACCATACACTGCCTTCCCAGAAATAACCACTATAACCTCTAACCCTATGGTTTTGTTTTGACCTCTCTGTATATCATATATATGTATTCTGTGTTTAGCTTCTGTCACTCAAAATTACATTAGGCAAGTCATTTATGTTGTTTCATGTTGGGGTAGGTATATGGCTCTGTTATATGAATATACCACAATTTATCCATTTTTCTGTTGATGGGTTTCTAGTTTGGAGAATTTTCTATTTGGATGGGTTTCTATTATGGATCTTGATGATTTGATTATTCTTGTTCAAGGTTCCTGGTGCACATATGTTTCTGTTTATGTTTGGTAAAGCGGTAGACATAGAATTGCTCTCATCTTCAATTTCAGTAGATAAAGCAACGTTGTGTTTTATGGTAGTTGTAGCAATTTGTCCTCCCATATAAGTTTGAGTTCTCATTGCTCTGCATCCATGCCAACATTTGCTATTAAGTTAACATAATTTTAGCTTTTCTGGTGAGTGTAAAGTAGTGTCTTGTAGTTTTGCTTTTTCTTGAATACTATGTTTTGATATATGGTAAAGTTTTCCCAACTTGCTTTTTTTCTCTCCCCCAAGATTTGCCTGTTCTTGGGTTCTCTGCATTTCCATATAAATTGTAGAAGCAGCTTGTGAATTTCCACACAAACACAAAATCCTGTTGGGATTTTTTAATTGCAGTTGCTTTGAGTTCATAGATCAAGATGGGATTAATGACATATTTATAAATTTGAGTTTTCCAGTCGATAAACATGTTATATATGTCCATTTATTTAGGTCTTTAGGTCTTTTAAAATTCTCTCACTAATGATGTATAGTTTTGGGGAAGAGATCTTACAAGGTTTTTATTAAATTTATAGCTAGATATTGGAAAAGTTTCATGCTGTTGTGAATGGCATCTTTTTTAATTTTTAATTATTTTCCTTCCCTTTTTACATTTTCTAACCCTTTACTACTGGTATAGAAAGATAATTGCCTTTATTCTTTTGTCTAGAAACCTTGCAAATATTACTTACTAATTACAAAATTTTATCTGTAGATACTTTTAGGTATTCTATCTACACAGTTATTATCTGGAAAAAAAAAGTAGTTTTATAACTGTCTTTCTGAGTCTTATTCTTTGTTTTTTTTTTTGCTTGACTTACTAGCTAGGACAGTGTTGAACAGAGTTAGTGATAGTGAGTATCTTTGCCACTTTTCAGGTCTCAGAGGGAAATTTTAAACATTTTACCAATAAGTAGAACTTTCCTTTAGGTTTTTAATAGTGTCTGTGTCAGAAAAAGTAAGCTCCCTTAAACATGTGCTTGTAGGCTGCAGAGTCTCCATCACAACTACTCAAGCCTGCTGTTCTAGTGCAGATGCAGCCATAGACCCTACATAAATGAGTGAGTGTGGCTGTGTTCCAGTAGAGCTGTATTTACAGAAACAAGAGATGGGCCAGACTTGGCCTGTAGGCTTTAGTTTGCCCATCCCTGGTCTGTTTCTTCTTTAAATGCAATCTGCCTTTTTTCTCTAGGTTGCTTTTAATACAGTATTTTTCTTTCCTTGTGGTTTCCAACAGATTTTCTGTGATGTGCTTAAGTTTGTGGGTTTGTTTTTTTTTGTGGTACGTGGGCCTCTCTCACTGCTGCGGCCTCTCCCGTTGCGGAGCGCAGGCTCTGGACACGCAGGCTCAGCGGCCATGGCTCACGGGCCCAGCCACTCCGTGGCACGTGGGATCTTCCCGGACCGGGGCATGAACCCGTGTCCCCTGCATCGGCAGGCGGACTCTCAACCACTGCGCCACCAGGGAAGCCCCTGTGGGTTTTTTTTTTTTAACTTCATGTGCCTGTGTGTGTGTGTGTGTGTGTGTGTGTGTGTGTGTGTGTTTAACTGATCTGTTTTTGAGGGTGTTAGGACTTCTTGAATCGGCACCGTGAGATCTTTTGTTGATTTTGGAAAATTCTTAGTCATTTCTTCTTCAGTCATTGCTTCATCAAAATCTCTCCTCTCTTTCTGGAACTTCTATTATAAATTTTAAAAACTTTTCTCTTTAATTCCTCATTTTTCGTATCCTCTGTTCCATGTTTATATTTCTTCATGCTTAATTCTGGATATTTTCTTCTAACTTATCTTTCAGTTGGCTGATTTGCTCTTCAATTTGCTGTTGAGCAACTATTGAGCTTTTAGGTTCTAAATGATATAGAACTTTTCCAGCACCCCAGAAGGCCTTTTTATCTTCTCTCCAAGTCGATACTATCTCCCCACTGCACACATACACCAAACTATAGGGAAAGCACTGTTTAAATGCTTTAAGTTCTGTTGTTTTAATTTTTTTGGTTATAGAGTTTCTATTTGGTTCTTAATGGTATTTTGTTCTCTGCCGAAATATTCAATTTTGTCTTTTATTTTCTTGATAACATGATCATTTTATAGTCTAATAGGTTTGATACTAGTCTGTAGTCAAATATGGCTCATACTTGAATCCCTGTAGTCTGTTCCTATTGCCTTTTGTTTTTCTTAGTTTTCTATAAAAACAGTTGTATTATCTTACCTCCTTACCAGGCCTCCTACTTATTGGGCTGTGAACCCAAATATTTCAAGACTATCAAGTTCTGCTCAGCTTCTTAGCCTGTCAGCTGCCTCTTCTGGAATCTGTTGATTTCCCTGGGAGAAAGGATGGCCTCCAATGCCAGGATCACCTCCTTGGTTTCCTTTCTCTCCCAGTTCTCTAGGTTCTATAATTCTTCACTTCCCTTTTCCTGTCTGATTCATTCAAAGAGGCATTTTCTGACCACCTTTTTCTGGTTATCAGTGGAAGGGTTAGTCCTAATGGCATAATCTCCTATTACCAGAAACCTGTATATTTTTATGTATATGAAAACACTCTAGTGATGAGAAGGGACTAAGATTGTGGGACACAAAGCTGAGACTGCCAAGTTTTCTTATTTTGGAATAGAATCAGGGAAGTACAGTATCATGAGAATGAATTATATATTTTAGTTATATTTGTTGTGTCACAGTAAAAACAACTCCCGTATTTCAGTGACTTATAATAAGAATATTTATTTTTAATTCATAGTATAGTTTGGCTCTGGGTTGACTCTGCCTCTGCTCTGTATTTTCTTCATTCTAAAATTCAGAATAAAGAAAAGTACCTACCTGGGATAAGCCCTTTTTTGTGACAGTGTTAAGATAGCTTTTAAAACTCCTTGCATGTGCTGTATGTCAGTTTTACTCACATTTTATTGGCCAAAACAAGTCAAGACCATTCTTTTAGAGTGAAAAACACTCTGAATTACATGGCAATGGGTGGGGGCCATGGGACTTCACAGAGAAAGGCAGCAAGTAATAGCAACAATAACATAATCCACTGCACAGAGGCATATAGTTTCAAGAACAGGAGCAGTCAGAACTTTGAAATTCAGTCACTCTTTAAACAATGACAACTGAATGAGTTTAGAATGGATTCATCAGCATTTGACAAAACAATAGTTAAAAAGTCTGTCTCTTTACCAGTATGTAATATACTAGGAGTTGGATGTAGCCCAGGTGACAGGGAACTAGAGAACACCTCTCAGGTTACATAGATCCCTCCAGTGAGTAGACCCTTCCCATTTTCTGAGCCCTTTTGCAACAACAGGAGTGATATTCATGGATAGATTACATCTTGGATATTAACCTAGACCCCTATTCCTACTGCCCCAGGATGTTCACTTTTAGCAGCTGTGGTTGCCTGCCAAGAAGCTCATGGCAGCAATAGTTTCAGGGAAGTTCTAATTTAATACCTGGGGATCTAGGATCTGCATTTTCACCAGCAGCTAACGATTAGGCCCAATAGCCCATAAAAAGCTCTGATTCATACCAGAGGGCTGCAGACTTGCTGTGGCCAAACTCTACATAGGACTGAGAGGCCACTGATATGGGGGATGTGCTTGAAACATTCCAACTCACATCACAAAGAATGGTATTCTAATTATATCTATTTAGTGTTAAGAGGAATTGTATTTTGAGGAATGGATCCTTTAAAGTGAAGTTTAGAATACTGATACTATATTTTTAAAAATAATTTTGAGCTTCTAGATACATTTTAAGTGTAATGTAGTTTTTGGTTCCTAACTGTCGAAGATTTCTAAACTGAAGCAATCTGACCTTCTTTTGTTTAGTCTATCCTCATGTGAATGATAGCCCAGGATCTAGAGCCCTGGATCATTCTGGTTGTTATTCTTAAGATACAGCTTATAGTGGATGCCCTGGGTCACATCTCAGTTCCAGATTTCCAGTCTGCACATGTGAGCACTAATCTGTGGACGCTAAAGGCAGGTATGAAACAATGCTGGCGTGTCTGATGGAGCATCTGTTGTTGTTTTTCATAGGCTGAGCGTCAGGCTATCAACACAAGAGTCCAAGGTTCGGCAGCTGATATTGTCAAAATAGCCACAGTTAATATTCAGAAGCAATTAGAAACCTTCCACTTAGCCTTCAAATCCCATGGTCATCGGGAGAGTATGCTCCAAAGTGACAGAACAGGTTTGTTCATAAATGAGGCCCTTGCTATAACATGGTGAGATTAATTACATCAGAAAAGAAAGGGGGAAACGATTTATATTTATTTCTCAGCAGTTCTCAAACATTTTGGTTTCATGATGTCTTTACACTCTTAGAAAGGATCCCAAAGAGCTTTTGTTTATGTGTGTTAATTATATCTACTAATATTTACCATATTAGAAATTAAAACTGGGAATTTAAAAACATTTATTAACATTTACAGGTAACAATAATAAACCCATCATGTGTTAACATAAATAACATATTATGAAAATAACTACATTTTTTTCAGAACAACAAAAAAATTCGTGATGAGTGGTTTTATTTTTTCTGAAAATCTCTTTAATGTCTGGCTTAAGAGATGACAGTTGGAGTCTCTTATATTTTTCTGCATTCAGTTTGTTGCAATATTACCTGTTCTGTAATCTCTGGAAAATCCTCTGTAGAGGATGATGAATGTCCCAGTTTGTGGGAGACTGATGGTTTCCCAGGATGTGGGACTTTCATTGCTAAAACCAAGATAATTGATCACCTTGTTGTACGCTTATGAAAGAAGGAGACTGAAAAAGGAAAATAACCTTTGGGTGTTATTGGGAAAATAATTTGACTTTGCAGATGCTTTGAAAGAATTTCTGGGATCCTCTTCGATCCTCATACCACACCTTAAGAAGATGTTGATTTTCCTGGTCATGACTTTCCATGAACACATGCACACATTCACACTCTAATATTTGTAGAAAGAGGATGTATGGTCAAACTTATTTGGGGAATAACATTGTACTGTGTGCTTTGGAGGATTTAGAAGTAAAAGTTGTCAACCTATGTTTGAATTTTAAATCTGCTAAGGAAAGGAAGATATGATACCTGACTGTGAAATATTTACCTGACTCTTCACAGCAGAATGATGCAGTGTCAAAATGAAGATATAGGTGGTATCACTCTTTAGAGTGAGTGGAAGACAATGTGGGTATGTCACTGAGGATGGCTTGATTGTGTCAAGTTGAGTTAAAGGCAGTAGTAGGTCAGTGGGATCAAAGGGAGCTCAGCCTGAGGAAGCAGACCACACAGGGAACAGGAGGATCGTGGCATTCTGGGTCAGAAGCCAAGTAACCAAGGGAAATCAAGAGGACAAAGGTATAACGATCAGAAAGCAGAAAAACTAGAGCATCCAGACAGCCAATGATGCAAGATAAGTGGGGCCCAATGGGTCAGATCAGATTTTAGCCAAACTGGCAAACAGATGCACAGCCTTTGCAGCCCTGGTATGGAAGCAACTTGCCATGCCTCATCTGCCTTTGTTCTCTTACCCTGTGAGAGCCACCTCTGAGAAAACTTGGGCTGCAGGTAGTGACAGCTAAAGAACTCTCTCTGAGGGAAGCACCAGATATCGAGGGAGACAGTATTTGTGCTGTCCTGTCCTGAAGAATAAGTATAGGAAATTTGAATGGCAAAAAGGAAGGACTGCTCTGAGAAACGGGCAAACAATGGAAGGCAGATACTCTAAAAGTATTAATGTTGAACCTTATTTTAGTGATCAGAGGGGCATAATCTGTACCACTAGGCCCACTAGTTAGGAAATAGTGACTATAATAACTATATTATAATAACTATAATACAGTGATTTTTTTAAACCATTTTTGGATTCATGAGTTCTTTTGAGAATCTTCTGAAAAGGTATACATCATCTCCACAGAAAAATATACAGACATAGACCCTTTCATATATCTTGAAGGAATCTGTGTATTTTCTGAAGTCCACATTTGGACCCTAGGTTTAGAATTACTTGTCTAGAGTGTGTGGTCCAACTGGGGAATCACCAATTCTACCATGGTGACACTTCTGGCCAGAAAAAGACATCAAGGAGTGTCAATCAACTCCATTTACTGATGTCTTTTTTAGACTCCTCATTTCTGGGAGGAGGTAGGTGGAGATTTGAGTTTACCTGATAGGTGGGCTAGGTGGCAATCAGCAATTAGTTATTTTCTTGATAGCTCCAAATTTTATGTGTTTTAATCTCTTAATTATAATTTCCCAAAATCTCTCTCAAAAAAAAATACTCCCATAGCACAGTGACATGCTGATCAGTTTTGCTACTTTTCTCATGGGGTAGGATTGTTACCAAAGAGAAAACTGCAAGGGATGTTCTGTCCCATCAGAGGAGGCTTCTTCATCCTTCAACTCCATGATGAACTCTTATACGAAGTGGCAGAAGAGGATGTTGTTCAGGTATTTTTGCAGTGTTCATATCCATTCTACAGAAAGCTAAGACACTGTAAGTCAGGCTAAGATGCATGAGATTTCTGGAGCCCTTCCCTAGCCCCAGGATGGCTATAGAAAAGTAGAATCCTTAAGGGTAGAGAAAGAGCTAAGAGTGCTCATCTTTAAACTCATTTTAAAAGAAATTCCTGATGCAGGGATATTTTTGTCTGCGAGAAGTTAGATGAGAATTTGGAGACTTGCCCTGAGGATTTCAAAGCTCTGAGCATTCTAGTGAACCTGGCAGAGCTTCTGTTTGTCAGTGCAGATTAGTGTGGGATACCTGGCTCTTTTCCAACTTAGAGTTTTAAGCACCATGAGGTAAAGAGCTCCAGTCTGGTTTATCCCCTCAGTGAGTGGGCTGGCAGACAGTTCTTTGACTGGGCAGAGTTTGTTAACCTCTTTTTTTTTGTTTTGTAGGTAGCTCAGATTGTCAAGAATGAAATGGAAAGTGCCGTAAAACTCTCTGTGAAACTGAAAGTGAAAGTGAAAATAGGTGCCAGCTGGGGCGAGCTGAAGGACTTTGATGTGTGATTGTAGGGAAGCCTGGTGTAGGTACAATCACATGGAAAGAATAGAGATTACCCTTTCACCTACTTCATGAAAACAGAAAACCTCAAGTTCTGGTGAATTTACGATAGTAATTTTATAGTGAGAGTTTCAAAACATATATGAGTTTATTTTCTGTAGTATGAAAAACATTTTTGAGGCAAAATATCAAGTTTAATGATTATATTCGCTCTCAAAGAGTATCTATGAAATTGCCTTTTATAGTTTACTGTGGCCCTAAACAGTTTCAGAACACATGCTTGAAATACGTACTTAGCACTTTGGATCTTCATCTGTCTGGTTGAGCATGAAGAAAATGAAACTGCTGTCTCAGGGTCATTTTCATCCCAACCAGGATTCAGACACTGGTGATACAGACCCCTGAAGGAGCCAGAGGCAGATAAGGATTTGGTTTCACATAAACCACCAGGGTTAGGTGTTGTGTGTGATTTTCATCCAGTATCGGTGTAAGACTTTTGAAGTGGTATTTTTAAATAGCACTGGCTAGTAAATTAAGAATTCTGTAAAGTGGTAAGACTTGGTATGGATGTAGTCTAGGAATGGATTTTCATGAATTGCCATTTCTTCTTCCTTTCCCTCTCCCAATTCATGCAATTAATATATTTCCAATACTTAGGTATTATAAAACAAGCTACACCTCTTCAAGAGGTATTCTGATCTTAAGATCAGATATTTATACTGCAGTTTAATATAACACTGCCAGAGAAGGAAAACACCCCCTCATCAGTCCCTCAGTACCTTTCTCTGTGGCATGGTGAGAATACTCACGCTAAAAGATTGTACTTTATAATCCCAGTCAGAGGTGAATAACTGACCTTTTTTTTTTTTGCTGTTTTAATAAAATTAATTTATGAGAAACTTTATACCAGCAGTTCAGTTTTCAAAATTGTGTTTGGTCTAAGTATCAGAAGCCTGTGTATCCATTTACTTATTCTATAGTTTGCTCAACAGTGTACACATAGGAAGTGTTTATTATATTCTTAATCAGTTATCAAAGAGCTCTTTTATGTTTATTCATCAGAATTTTAAAAGACAGTTGCTTTATAAACAAAGTGTAATACACTATTAGTAGTTGGATATTAGTGCACAAAATCCTCAGATATTTTGGTGCTGGGGGGAAGTGGCAGAAGACGACAGAGGTAAGAGGGAAGTTATATCATTATTTCTCGAGTTTTTTCCATATTCACCTGTACCACGTTTCTCAGAAGAGTTGCAGTGCTGTTAGTATTCTGGTGGCCTTGAGAATCCAGCACAAGAGAAACCTCAGCCTATTTACATGAGTGTTCTCCAAATATGAGCGCAGACATATAGATCACTTCCACCTCATCTTCTGCAGCCATGGCTCTGCATGTGTGGTTACATGCATTTTCTCATCCTTTTTGACCTTCAGCTGGGCTTAAAACAGGAACTCCTTGCTTTGCATGATTCAGTTATGAAAAAATTCAAGTTACCATGGTTTACTTAAATAACACTAGTGTCCATACAACACAATTCAAATTTCAGTTGGCATGGTATATTAACTTAATAATCGCATAAAGTTCAAACTTGAATGGTAGCTCTTCAGTCTACAAATCACTATGTTAGTAACAGATGCCCTTTGTTGTAGGCAGAATAATGCACCTCCCCTCCCCAACTGCTCACATCCTAATCCCCAAAACCTGTGAACATTTTCGTCACATGGCAAAAGGAACATTGCTGATGTGATTAAGTTAGAGATCATGAAATGGGGAGATTATCTGGGTGGTTCCAATGTGAACACAAGGGTCCTTGTGAGAGGCAGACAGATGATCAGAGTCGGAGGAGGAAATGTGACGATGGAAAGAGTGAGATTGAGGTTTGAAGATGCTGCACTGCTGACTTTAAAGATGGAAGAAGGAGCCATGAGCCAAGGAATGCAGACAACCTCTAAAAACTGGAAAAGGCAGTGGAATGTACAGCCTCCAGAAGGGACACAGCCCTGGCAGCACCTTGATTTTAGCCCAATAAGATCATATTGGACTTCTGACCTTCAGAACTGTAAGATACTAATTTGTGTTTTTGTTTGTTTTTCAGTTTTATTGAGATATAATTGACATACAGCACTGTGTAAGTTTGTGTACAACATGACTTACATATATTGTGAAATGATTTCTACTATAAGTTTAGTTAGCATTCATCATCTCATTAGATATGAAAACGTTTTTTTTCCTTGTGATGAGAACTTTTAGGATCTACTCTCTTAGCAACTTTCAAATATACCGTCCAGTAGTGTTAACTATAGTCTTCATTCTGTTCATTACATCCCTATTTTCTATATATAAAATCATGTGATCTGCAAATAGAGACAATTTTCCTTCTTCCTTTCCAATTTAGAAGCTGTTTATTTCTTTTTCTTGGCTGATGTCTAGTATAGGACTTCCAGTACTATTTTTTTCTATTAATTAATTAATTTATTTATTTTTGGCTGTGTTGAGTCTTTGTTGCTGTGCGCGGGCTTTCTCTAGTTGCTACTCTTCATTGTGCTGCGTGGGCTTCTCGTTGCGGTGGCTTCTCTTATTACGGAGCACAGGCTCTAGGTGTGTGGGCTTCAGTAGTTGTGGCATGCAGGCTCAGTAGTTGTGGCATGCAGACTCAGTAGTTGTGGCTTGCAGGCTCAGTAGTTGTGGGGCATGGGCTTAGTTGCTCTGTGGCGTGTGGGATCTTCCTGGACCAGGGCTTTGACCCGTGTCCCGTGCATTGGCAGGTGGATTCTTAACCACTGTGCTGCCAAGGAAGCCCCCTTCCAGTACTGTTTTTAACAGGAGTGGTTGAGAGTTGGCACACCTGTCTTATTCCAAATCTTAGAGGAAAAGCTTTTAACCTTTCACCATTGAGCATGATGTTAGCTTTGGGCTTGTCATATATGGCATTTATTCTGTTGAGGTACATTCCTTCCATACCTAATTTATTAAGAGTTTTTATTATGAATAGACGTTGAATATTGTCATGCTTTTTCTGCATCTATTGAGATGATTGTATGATTTTTTTTTTTTTTTAATGCAGTACGCGGGCCTCTCACTGTTGTGGCCTCTCCCGTTGCGGAGCACAGGCTCCGGACGCGCAGGCTTAGCGGCCGTGGCTCATGGGCCCAGCTGCTCCGTGGCATGTGGGATCTTCCCAGACCGGGGCACGAACTCGTGTCCCCTGCATCGGCAGGCGAACTCTCAACCACTGCGCCACCAGGGAAGCCCAATTGTATGACTTTTATCCTTCATTCTGTTAACATGGTGTATCACACTTATTGATTTGCATATGTTGAAACATCTTTGCATCCCAGGTATAAATTTCAGTTGATAATGCGGTATAATCCCTTTAATGTGCTGTTGAAGTCAGTCTGCTAGTATTTTGTTGAGGATATTTGCATCTGGGTATATCAGTTATATTGGCTTGTAATTTTCTTCTCTTGTAGTGTCCTTTTCTGGCTTTGGTATCAGGGTAATGCTGACCTTATAAAATGAGTTTGGAAGTGTTCCCTTCTCTTTGATTTTTTTCCGAAGACTTTGAGAGGGATTGGCATTAATTTTTCTCTAAATGTTTGGTAAAATTCACCAATGAAGTCATCTGGTTCTGGGCTTTTGTTTGTTGGGAGGTTTTTTTTTATTACTGAATTAGTATCCTTACTAGTAATTGCTCTGTCCAAATTTTCATGATTCGGTCTTGGTAGGTTTTATGTTTCTAGTAGTTTTTCCATTTCTTTAGATTACCCAGTTTGTTGGAATATAGTCGTTCATAGTAGCCTCTTATGATCCTTTGTATTTCTGTGGTATCATTTGTAATGTCTCCTCTTTCATTTATAATTTTGTTGATTTGGGTCCTCTTTTTTCCTTGGTTAGTGTAACTGATGATTTGTCAGTTTTATCTTTTTAAAGAACCAATTCTTAGTTTTGTTAATCTTTTCTGTTGTTCCTGTTTTCTGTTTCATTTATTTCTGCTCTAATCTTTATTATTTACTTCCTTCTGCTAAATTTGGGCTTAGTTTGCACTTCCTTTTCTAGTTTCTTGAGCTGTAGAGTTAGGTTGATTATTTGAGATCTTGGTTTTTATTTTTCTTTAATTAAAAAATACTTTATTGCTAAAAAATGCTGACCATCATCTGAGCCTTCAGCGAGCTATAATCTTTTTGCAATGGTAATGTCAAAGATCATTGATCACAGATCACTGTAACAAATATAATCATAATGAAAAAGTTGGAAATATTGGGAGAATTACCAAAATGTGACACAGAGACACAGAATGAATAAATGCTATTGGATAAATGGTGTCGATAGACTTGTTTGACACAGGGTTACCACAAACCTTTAATTTGTAAAATACACAATATTTGTGAGTTTGTCTTGTTTCTTAACGTAGGCATTTTTTGCTGTGAACTTCTCTCTTAGAACTGCTTTTACTGCATCTCATACATCTTGATAAATTGTGTTTCCTTTTTCATTTTTCTCAAGCTTCTCTTTTATTTCCCCTTTAATTTCTTCTTTGATCCATTGGTTTTTCAGGAAAGTATTGTTTAATTTCCTTGTAATTGTGAGTTTTCCAGTTTTTCTCCTGTTGCTGATTTCTAGTTTCTATACCATTGTGGTCATAGAAGGTATTTGGTATAATTTCAGTCTTGTTGAATTTGTTAAGACTTGTTTTGTGGCCTAACCTGTGATCTATCCTAGAAAATGTTCCATTTGTGCTTGAGAAGTGTGTATATTTTGCTGTTGTTGGATAGAAAGTTCTGTATATGGCGGTTAGAGACATTTGATCAATAGTATTGTTCAAATTCGCTCTTCTTTAATGATTCTCTTTGTGGATGAGAATCCATTTTTGAGAGTGGGGTATTAATGTCCCCAACTATATTTGTATTACTGTTTATTTCTCCATTCAGTTCTGTTAGTTTCTGCTAACATATATAGGTGCTCCAATACTGGATGCATAAATATTTACAATTGTTACATCCTCTTAATGAATTGGCCTCTTTAACATTATATAATAATCATTTTTTTTGTCATTTTTACGTTAAAGTCTATTTTGTCTGATATAAGTCTAGATACCCCCTGCTTTTTTTTTTGGAGGGGGGGCAGCGTTTATCATTTGCTTGACGTATCTTTTTCCATCCCTTTGCTGTTAGTCTATGTGTGTCTTTAAGGCTAAAGTGAGGGTCATGTACTGTTCTGTTCTTTTTTTTAATCCATTCATGTTTTGATTGGATAATTTAATCCATGAAAGTAATTATTGCACCCGGATGTTTTCTGGTTGGGCAGGACTGGGAGCTACACTGAACAGTGAGTGGAGCTATGATTCTGCTCCCCTGCCTGGATGGGGAGAGTGGAGGGTGAGGGGAGGCAGACCAGGCTCCAGGGTGGGTAGGGGTATTTGTTTGAGGTCCCAAGTCAGGCAGACCTGCACCTTGCTGAGTTCCCTGGTCAGACTGCACCACTGTCTTGGCTATGCTGATGAGCAAAGCCACTAGTTGGGACTACCACCTGGGTGTTGTAAGTAGGACCTGGGTCTGCAAGATCTGAGTGCTGGTTGTTGCAGGCCTCTCACCCCTTCTTCATCAGGATCTGATTCTCAGAGGTCAAGCCCTGCAGATTCCCTTGTTATCCCCATAAGGCAAGACCCCAGTGGGACTCCTAAGAAGGGACCCAAAACACTGGAAGAGCTGGATGTCCACTGGGATCTCTTTTCCCACTGGAAGAACTGTAAGTTAAGGGGAGACCCATGCTGTGCTGGCCTGGGGGAGAGGCAGTATGGTCAGCATGTAGCAGCTCCTCTCATCCTTCTAACATGGTCTGTCTCAGTCTCTGTGGTACAGGGGATGCTTCAGTCTCACCCCACATTCTAGGATTTTCTCAGTGGTGTCTTGTCCATGAATAGTTGTTAGTTGTTCTTGTGAGGAGGAGTGAAGTTGGGAATGACCTATGTCACCATCTTGGTGATGTCACCCCTAAATTTGTGTTGTTTTAAGCCAGTAAGTTTGTAGTCATTTGTTATAGCAGTAATAGGAAACTAATACACATGGTGAGTTACCAATTGCGTCATTTCTTTCAAAGTCTGTCAATGACTGGTCACTGTACATCTGTCATTTACTTTACATACAGACAATAAAGCACGTAGCAGTGTTGACTCCTGGTCTCCCAGTGTTAAATCCATGTGACATTTTATAAAAATGGTTAACCAGAAGAGGAAATTGGCTAATTAAGATGCAGGTGCACCATGAAAAATGAAAAATGAAATGAAATGAAAAATGACAGCAGTATAAAGTGAACTTCAAATTGGATGTAGAGTTATATAAGAAGTAGTTGACTGTGGAAGTATTGACACTGATGCCATTCTAGATACTCTAGATATGCAACTTGAAAAACCTAGAAGGCAAAATTATCAACATAAATGAGGGAAATGGTTGTGACAAAGAGGATGAAGATATCCTAGGGGAAGCGATTTCAGCAAAAATCTTTGTTATTTATTAACCTCCAAATTTACTGTAATTCCAATCAAAGTCTCAACAGGAATTTTTTTTTTTGAGATAGATTATATACTAAAATTCACCTAGAGAAAAAAACTCAATACCTATTAAACTAAAAAAGATCAATATTAGGACATATTATAAAGATTGTAGTAATTTAACTATTTGATAAGGACCTAGAAATAGACAAATAGATTACTTGGGCAGACTAAAAATTTAGAAAACAGACTTAGGTGTATATGGGAAATGATTTAAATGGCATTTCAAATTAGAGGTGAAAGGATAAGTCATTTAAAAATAGGGGTGTAATGATATGTTTTCCATTTGTAAAAGTATGGAGACTCCAGATGGATTAAAGGCTTAAATATAAAAAATAAAACTTTGAAAGTAAAGGAGATATGAGAGTTTATTATTTTATAGATGTAAAGGCCTTTAAAACAAAGTTCAAAAATCATAAAGCTAAAAGATGATAAAATTTGACTACATTAAAAGAAAAAAATCCTCAATATGAAAAAGTGATGACATCAAGATACTGAACAGCCTAATCCAGGAGAAGGGCATAGATAACCCCAGAGGGCTCCATAGCCTAGATGAGTCTGAGTTAGCAAGTGAGACCACAGGGCCCTGCCCCAAACAAGAGAGCAAGGCACACATTCACTAAGTGTACTTTAGCACAAATCAGTGAAAGGTGCTCAAGTGTCTCGAACAGACCTGCCACTGTTATAGAGGGAATCACAGAGGACTCAGAGTGAAGCACAAGGACCAGGACCCTTCTTCCTTTACACCGAGTTCATGTAAGCCTTCCTCTAAACCCAGAAACCAATCATCTTTAGGAAGACTCAAAAATAAGGAAAAAGCAGTTATAAAAAGTAACTACACTAATTTCCAGAGTTATACTAAAAATCAATAATAGATAACCTGTGGTAAAGAGTCTGACTCCATCTCTTGATGTTTGCTGACAAGTTTCAAGCCTCACCCCCTCTTTTCCCCTCCAGCCCCATGTCTGGGTGAACTGAGAAGAAAGCCTGAGTGCTCCCCTCTTTCCAGTGCAGCCTCTCTCTGCAAACTCTGGTCCCACTCCCAACCACAATAAAAACCCTGAACCAGTCTCTTTACCTGTGCTCTCAAGCCATTTTAGACCATTTTGAGTGCTACCCTCCTCTCCCCAGAAAGCCTCTTTATGTCAATAGTAAATCTTTTTTGTGTCTTCCCAGGGTGTGCGTATGTGTCATTAGTCTTAATATCCAAACCAAATTTTGGGTAGGGTGTCTAGTCTACTTCTGTAGGATTACCACAACGGAACTATTAAGAGAACATAATAAAAAATTACAAACAGACAAGTCACAAAAGAGGGGGTAAGAACGTAAACATAAAAAGGTGTTCAATTTCACTAATCAGGAATAATA